>NC_091864.1:4585454-4888484 GCF_019399895.1 Cardiocondyla obscurior
TTACGGCTCTGTTTTTACATAAACAAGTTTTTTTTTTTTCTACTGTCAACATTGCGACACTATATTGTTTTATCATCTCTTGTTTTTTAGCATCTGCGGTTTGCAAAGGGTAGTTGATGTTATGCTTTCACGCGACTGCGTATAGGCTTTAAACAAACAAAAAAGGAAATTGAATTTTGACTATCTAGTCGATATATTCGGCTTTTTTTTCTTTTTTAATGGACAAATAGTTTTTCGCAGGAACGTTGAAGTAAGTAAACGATATCTTTTTATTTTAAATATTTTTATAAAATAAAATATAATATAAAATGGGAAACGAATAGGATTGAAAAAACATAAAACAATCGTATGAAAAAATTAGTTGAAATAAAAAATATATAGTTAAATAAATTTTTGTATTAAAATTTGATTAATTTGTTTCAAAACCATTTTCGACTTTTATTTCCAAATTAACTCAACAAAAAAAAAAAAAAAAAAATATTGGCATTAAAATATTTAATATTTTATGAAAAGTTGGCGGCAGTCGCAGCATATGCTCGTCCTTTATCACCGAGTTATATCGTTAAGGTCTCGGGAAAAAAAGAAATCGACCTCTGCGATTTTGCAGATTCTTTTAGAATAATGTTCATCGAATGCCATAATCGTATTCGATATCACCGTGCGAGGTGAGCGGTATGTGTATGGGTCTCTACGTATGCATGTACTTACGCGTAAGGTTGTGTGTTTAAGTAACGGCTCCGCGTTGTGTCGCTTTACGTTACGGCGTAGGTTGTAACATTATTCATAAGTGGAGAACTATGCACACTTCATAAACATAACGCACACCATCCACGGGCGCGCGACACTGCACCCTGGAAATGTCCACAATATCGGCAGCATTGTGATAACGTGCGGGAGCGAGGTATATAGAAAGCGATGCGCTCGGGAAGATCGATGATAACGCGTTGCGTGAATACCGACCGCCGTATTGATATGTATACAATAGCGAAATCATGGAAATCCATTTACGTTTCGCATAATTCACGGAGGACGAAGGAGATGACTATTATCGCGCCGAGAAGCGCTAGACATATACGAGAGTGATGTAGCTACAGAATGAAACTTTCCATCACCCCCATGTGTATACACCGAGCATTTCAAAGTGGTCGCGATTATCTAGATTGCGCTTTTGAATTCGCACAATAGCCTTAATTGTTTTAAGATATATTACAGCTCCGCGACTCCACAAACGAATTTTAAATCGCATTTAATATGTATGACGTCATACAATGGTACAAAGTGAAGCGATGTCGCGTGGAAGCGCGATTCGTATTAAATCGTTATATTCCAACGGAATGCAAATCGTCTAGGCAATTCGGGTCGAGTGCTATGATCACTTAGGACGAAACTACTAGCGCCGGGTGAAGCGGCAACTATACTACTGCCGCGGAAAGTAGAATGGCCGACCATGCGCGCACAACACGAATACCTTAGGCTTGCTCTTTCATTTCTTGAAAGAACGATTTACAAAGCGAACTGTAAACCAGAGCTTATTTCCGGCGACTCTGGACTTCATCGCACGCGATATTCATGACTTTTTGTCGCGCGCCATCCATTGTTTATTGCTCTTTGCGCCTGTCATTGCGCGTTTACCAGTGCGAATCACTTTCATCGCGCGCGATAAACCAACAACCTTAATAGGCTACTTTTATTAAACCTTGCCGTTACGTGCCACAACTAAACCTATACGAGTACGCGACATTACCGCGAGAAAATGTCACACATAACGTTGGTAGACGTACGATGTATTTCCCATGTGGGATACGAGGAAAATATTGACTCCGGGAACTTTTCTTACGCCTTAAAGAGAGAGAGAGAGAGAAAGAGAGAGAGAAAAAAAAGCACGGCGTCGCGAAGAAAGCGGTTATGTGTATGCGTACGGAGCGAGGGGTGTAGCGACAAAATCCACCCCGCCTGACGACAAATATGGATATTGATGTTCCATTTGGCTACACGTGTCGTAAATTGCGCGCGACAAATTCTGACGTGGCTAACTAAACGGGCGCTGTTATCGACATCGGGAAAAGTGCTATTTATCGTGTTTGTTAGATTATACACAAGTTAAAATTATACACAACACCGAATGAGGGATGGCGTATGAGATTCCGACAGATAAAAGCACTGTACGTTTTAATTGTCAATACTCTCCGCTCCATGATAGATTTATATTTCGCACAACAAACGTTTTTCGCGACGCTACGCGTCGTTATTGCAATTTACGCGTAACGAATCGTGCGCGACGGGTAAAGCTCGCGACGTTATTTAATTATTCCATTATCGTGAATTATGATCGCGGGACAGTCTATTTATGAGAAACGCTAATCGCGAGTGGCGTAATTCGAACAATCGCTTTTCTTGACCATTGCAAGCGATAACACCGATGCGCCGCGCGTTATTGACGACACGTGAAACTTAAACGTTTTCGGCACGCGGATGGCGAATTACTTTCTCCGTGCGGAATTTAGTTAAAGCCCCGTGAAATTTATCTGAACTCTTCACGCTGGCCACGGCGCCGAAGTGGCCCGCATGCCCGGGATGAGGCCATAATTTTGAGAAACGCCTCCCGCCGGTTACCCCGACAATTCCCGGCGTAATGTCCGCGACAATTCATTCCGAAATGGCCCGAACGGCAATTCTTAGCTGGCTTCGCGCACAAATCTTACGTGCACACCGAGCCCCGAACCCCGAAGAGATACATTTAGGTCGCGCAGGTACGTTTCCACCTACTAATGCTCGATTTTACGTTCGTATCTATCTACCACGCCCACGTGCCTCTCCGCGGCGCATTCGGATAAATTTCCCAGGATATTTTCACTGAAAACATAATGTGCCGCCGCCGTTGTTGGCACCGTTGTCGCGCAAGAAAGAATTGTACAATGTACAAATTTTTTTTTTTTTTTATTATTTTTTTTAAGAAGACGTCGCACTTGAAAATGTTGCAATCAGGTCACAAAAATGTAGCGCGATAAGAACATATTTCAGTGGTCGCGAAGGATTAATTAACGACAGGACATTAATTTTAAGAGAGTAAATAGCATCGTGAAACACAGCTAACATCGATATGCCACAAATTCCATTCAATCTTCGACATGCGGATTCAATGCATAGGCATACGTACACGGACGTGTGCGATACTCATACAGGTGCCTTTTCGAATTAGAATTAACGCGGTCGTATGTTCAGGAAATCCCACGGTAGCTGACCTAGCTACTAAGCTAACCATAAACCCCAATTACATGAATAAAATGTACGTATACTAATGCAACTGCGACGCGTGCATTTATACGAATGTACGCGAGGCAAGCAGGTGTAACCGAGAGGGCAAGTCGGTTTTGGCTCAACGTTAAGTCCGAAACACACGTGGATACCGTCTAGAGATCCTAGTTTCAGCAAATCTCGTGGATTTCGCACAAAATCTAACGAACGGGGCGATCCGAGCGACGTTAATCAGCGAGGTACACACGCCGTGTGGGATCCTACTTAGATAATTAATCAGAATAAGTGATATTGGAAATGCAGAAAGGCATATAGGAATGTTGTTTTTAATTAAGTTTTTTTTTATGAAAAGATTAATTTCAAATATGGGTCAAGAAATATAGGGATGGGAAGATTGACGGGAGTTCCGGAACACTTCGTATACGTTGAGCCAAGCCGGAGGTAATGCTAACAAAGCACGCGGCATAAATTTGCACAGTTACACAAAGAACGATTGCCGGGCGAGACGGAGAAGTTTGTTGCTTTTCGGAAAGTCCATCAAAGAGCTCTCCCCACCGGAGGCAAATTATCGACATTCAGTATTTTGAATGCCAAAAGTTTTCATTAACGATGAATAGATATTCATCTTGGGCACTCGGCCGACGGCCCCCGCTTGCTATTGTCGCCGTTTTATTTGAAACTTTTAAATTATTCCCTATTAATACCGGCGGAACTTTGCGCAGCCGAGGCTCCATTAAGCGTGTTAATATTGGCCCGAAAAGACTGTCAACTTTGGCCGACGTTCACACACGTACGAATTATTATGTTCTACTTGATTTATTTAATTAAACTGGAGGGTCGATTCTATTCTAAAATTTCTCTGCCCTCGACACGCGACTTTCGTGGTTATCGTATTGATATCGCAAACCTGATATTACCTTTCGCGGCTACAAATAATTCACGCCCAATCGGATGGAAACAGAAGAAGAGACGCGTCGTATATAAATAACTTTTATCGCGAAAGTGTTTTATCATGCTTCGGCTTTAATTGCTACTTTAAATTATTTGCGATAATTATCTGAATTTTAAAAGATCTTGCCTTATCTCGCATTTTTCATCATGATTTTCCATTAGGGACGCGTACCTCGTCGAATAATAAAATAAATTATTTTTGTCACGCTACATCTTCGTCTTTTATCACAGCATGAGAAAATAGTGGCCGTTTGTATAAAGTATGTAACGTATATAGTGGCAAAGGGGATAAGGGCGCGTATTAAGAATCACAAGTGATTTCCCGTGTGACATTACATCGTTCCGCATTCCGATTCTTGGAAAAAGTCAGGCGGGACGGGAAGACGTAACGTGGAAGAAGCCGGAAAAGAATATGTTCTTTACTCGTAGATAGGCAGGGAAAAATAGTCGAAATATCAGAGAACTGCGGAATGACGTTGCCTCCTGGGAAGACAGAGGCGCGAGCTTCGAGAGGCAATGTACTAAAACTTTGTTTCAAACCCGGTAGGTTGTTTGATTCAACAAGCTTCCCGGCTAACACCTCCGGACATTTCTCTGAACCGAACGTGAACGAATATTGCATTTTCGATTGACGTTGTCAACATTAAATAGAATAGCTAAGAAGGAACGTTAATTAAAATAATTATTTTTGTCGTCGCTGTCTTAAAGTTATAATTTAATAAATTCTTCTTTTCCGATAAAAAAAAATTTTTTTTTTAACACATTTTTGAAAAATATATAAAGCTGTAAATGATAATTCTTATTACGGCAAATCATTAAGATGAACGATTAAACTTTTATGGTCTCCAGACGACGACGCTGCCGTCTTCCTATCGGTCGAAGATCCTTTCATACGATCGCGTTGATAAAATATGTAGGTTTAGAAAAAGATTATGTCTCTCTCTTGAGAGCCGAAACTTTCTCCATTTTCCGATATGAATTAATAAATGGTGACGGTAAGAATGTAACCCTTGAGATAAGGAGATATACCTATATTACGTAGCGAGAATAAAGTTGGAGGACGGGGTAGAGGAGCGCGAGTAATGAACCCGCATGTTTGCAGTAATTTCACAAAAGGATACTCATTAGCTTTCGCGGTACATGCGAGGGCCGTAATGAAACGATTAAAAAATTCCATTTGGCTAAATCGATGTAATTTAATTTTGTCGTGCGCTCGGTCCACGTTTCAACGCTGGAGCACACATATCGCGGCTTCGAGCTTTATGTAGCCGAAGTAAGTTAGCGATGCAGTTACAAACGGTAGCGAATTTAACCAGCCGCGCATATATTAACCGCGAATTTGTTGACCGTTCGTTAAATTGTTACGTACACTACGCAGTAATACGATTCATCGATCCCGCCCCGCCGTGTCGAGCCGTTTATCGAGCGGTTTTCCGACGACAACGCTTGCCAGCGAATGGCGAATTAAATGAATTAACTTGGCATTCGCCGGATATCGACCGATCGCAGGCTCAGCCACACCTACGCGTTGCATTTGCTCGTCAATTTAAAGTCGTTCGTTAGTTTGCCAGCTTTCAACCAACTTGTAACTGCGCGCTGCGCCGTCATCATAACTATCTGCATAATAAATAGCTGCCGGTGATGCTGCCGGTGACGAGCATTGGGAAGTTAAACCCGAATAGCTGCGGATTTATCTGCTACTCGTTACTGGTAACATTAATTAATCACTATTGGCTCAATTGTCGCGATCGTCAATTGCTTATGATTCGATTAAACTGTTTTTAGATAAAAAAAAAAAAATTGTAGTGCAATTTTAACTATTTCCAGATAAAAATACATTAGTTAACAAAAAAATACATTTATTATTTTTAACTATCCGGGGAAATTGATATGTTTAAAAACACGCAAATAAAACGATGCTGTTGATGCTATTACTAGAAAATTGAATTAAAAGTGGGTATTGTTGGACGCTATTTTTAGAAGTTCCCAATAACGCGAGCGACAGATCTGTGACGCACACGAGATCGTAACTACAAACACGTACTTCAGGATGCTATCATGGCTGGAACATTCCAAATTCATGGAATTTCTCGCTGGGCGCGTTAGCTGAAGATTGGACAGAAGCTCGATGCTATAAGTTCCGCTCTGGTTGTGCTTCTTTATGAATATTTTAAAGCGATATCCTAACCGATATTTAGGTCCCGCCATCTTCGTTATCGTTTCCAACACTCAAACGAGAAAGCATTCATATTTTCCGTTGACAATTTTAAATTTCGTCGTTTTACAGCTCTTCATAATTTTAGAAAAAAAATTTACTTTGCCCCCAATATTAATGAAAACGGCCCAATTATACGCGGCTGTAATTTAAAAACTTAGAGGTGATTTAATTATTGGTCAATTATAAGTAGAGCAGGCTGCACTTAATCGAGATGACAATCGAATGAGATCGGCGACAAAACGAGGCGACGATATCCGTCGCGCGGGTAAACGGCGATTATCGCGTTTTAATTAAAGCTTTATTATCCGGTGGCGAAAACTTGTTATTGGGTAATTATTCCAGCGGCAGGAAAGTCTACTTAACCACGGTACTCGTTGCGGTGCGCCGGAGTAGGTACTTAAATCCTGACGTAGTTTGGGTTTCGGTGGAGAGAAGCCGCCACTCGTTGTCAAAGAAATCTCTCTATCCCCCCCCTCCCCCGCCACCCTTCCTCTTATCTTTCTTTCTCTCTTTCCCTCCGTATCCTTTCGTGAACCTGCTATTTCTCTCGCTCTCTCGTTCCGTCGCGACCACAGTCTCATTCCAAAGCTTGCCACCACGGCCGCTTAACATCCCTGAACTTTAAATTGGCAGAGCGCATTCAAGAGCGTTAATATCCTCCCGCGGGAACCGCTCAGGTGCCTCGCACCTTCGACGCTCCGCGGGAAATCCGCAGTACCCGGCAACGGCGACGCGTAGCACCTCTAATCGAACGGCTCAACTTTGCGCCGATTTTTTTTTTTTTTTTTTAATAATTTTACGGTAAACGTTGACTTAACGTTGGCGCGTGAATTAGGGAACAAGCGTATAATTAAAAATGATATACATTCCACCACGGATACTTATAATTAAATAATCGTTTGATTAAAAATTGTTTTGAAAACGCCACGAATTACATTTTCCAAGCAAATTCGAATTGAGTCTGCAATGTAATTACGGTATCGTTATTGTAATATGTTGACGTATTCAAAGCCCTCGAAGTTACGATTATCCGTCTCTAGAAACAATTGATGGAAAGTTTCTTATTTTTAATGAATAAAGATTTTATATTCAGAAACTCAAGTATAATCGCAATTAAGTGGCAGGAGTAAGCGGGAGTTTTCAATTAACGGCGGCTACAAGGAAAGTTTTCAATTAGAGTTCACAAATAGGAATTAAAGTTCGGTCCACCGAAACGAGGGTTTATCCGCGTTAATTTCGAGTTACGCTAAGCCGGACGCGCGGCTCGCCTAAAATTCATACGTATTTATATTAAGCCGGGTTGACGGCGCGCCAAGTTTGCCCTAGAAACCTTATACGTTTGTAACGTTGCGGCGTTAACCCGGGCAAAGGAAGATCGCCAGGTAGCGTCACCCGACCCTGATTTACTGGCTGATATTTCCGCCTCGATGTTACGAAGTGGCCGTATCGGTACCTACCGCAGCGATGTTTATGAACTCGCGGCGTCAAACTCGATATTTATCCGACAAGGGGTGTAAAATTGTAAATCAACTCCCAAATGGGATGCCGTGAAATTTTATCGTAGTGAATGATATGGCTACTTTAAAACGCCACAATAGCAATAATGCGCACGCGTACGAAGAAAAAAAAACAAAAAAAAAAATCCGAGAATTACAAAACTTATATTTCGTGACAATGTATTACGCGTAATATCGCATTAAATATTTCTTCTATTTACATTCTTTATGCTGGCGTATTTTGTTCCGCTTGATAAAAGGTATTATTTTTATTCGAATATTTTTTACTTTACGTGAAAACGTCTATCGATAAATAATTTACTGTAATCCTCGGTATAATTCTGCTGGGAAGTGTGTTAAACATTTTTCATATAACTCCCCCGTAATCTCGTCTTAAATTATTTAACCGTATCAACTGGCTCGATAAGATTAGCGAAGCGATGCGTCTTCTGTCGTGGCTTCTCGATAATTCCTGATTACGAGTGGAGCGTGGCCGGCTACGCGATTTAAAAGAAATTATGGCCATCTTATTTACGTTGTCCGGATATCGGCTTCGGGTCGCACTATTTCACGGGGATTTAGGACGCGCAATTAACAGATAAAATCTCGCTATTTTTCTGGCTCTTAAAAGCCTCCCTTAAAAGATAGAGTTACTCGCCGTGGTTCGTACTCTGGACAAACGTAACAATTTATACAACATTAAGCAACGCCAGAACCTTTTTTCCCACCTAGATTGTTTCGTGTGTGTGTGTGTGTGTGCGTTCTTCCGTTTTGCAAAGAGACCCAACCCCTCGTGATTTAACGAGCCCATTAATCGTGCGTCGCAAGTGTATCTCAGTAAAGTAAAGGGTAAGACGACGCGATGGATTTAAATTGTCGGGATGATAGCGCGCCGGGATAACAGGAATGTCCCGTTAACCCTCTCGTCGGTAAAAAAAAAAGAAAAAGTGCATTTGGAGGCACGAAGCGATTCCCAGAAAGACCCTCGGTCGAGAGCTACAGACGGGGTGAAGACACGGTTCTCGGAGACTCAAGTATCTCATTTTTGATCCACTCGACAAGTCGAAGTGGTGAGTGCAGGCTATCCCCGACGTTTTCGAGGATCGTAACGCGAGAGCATCAGGCGAGCGTTTCTTTCACGTCTTCGTCGTTTTGCGTGTCGCCGCAAACCATTTCTGAGCGTACATGCCGAATAGATG
Organism: Cardiocondyla obscurior; assembly: GCF_019399895.1. NCBI lineage: Eukaryota > Metazoa > Arthropoda > Insecta > Hymenoptera > Formicidae > Cardiocondyla > Cardiocondyla obscurior. Next base: position 4,594,574 of record NC_091864.1, read on the forward strand.
ATTTCGTTTGTCCGGTGCGGCTCTCGAAATACGCCTAACGTTCTTGCCATTTTTGCAATTTTCATGTATACTTGGTCGACGCTATTTACATATTTACGGTGTACGATAAAAATAACGGCGCAAAATGACGGTATCGGATGAATATATGCGTGATCTGTTAAATTGGAACGTTTCTACCGTGATCGATTCTTGCGAATTTATCACTACTAGAAAAAATTATGCGCGCGCTACACGTGCGTTATTTTTTAAGGGACTCCCAATTACAAACTACGAAAATAAAAATCATGCGACTTACCAATCTGCATGAGCTTCAGCGGAGTTGTAGAGTTCTGCCGGTGACTGTAACATAAAGAACAGAATATTAATGTAGAGATGCTGGTATATCAATTAATAAAGTTAATAAAAAAGAAAAAATTTTTTTTAATTCAAGATTTTTTTTAAAGAATTAATTCTTACCTAAAAGTTGCTCCGCCGATGCATGATGCCCTTCCCGGGCCTGTTCCTCCTCTCAGATGGGACGTGTCGAGCCATCCTTCCGCGCACTGGAAACTCGCGAACACCCCGACCGTGAATTTATATCCGCGAAAATTACTCAACGATCACTCTCGCGCGTTCCATACTCGACACTCGCGATTAGAAGAAAGTCGTGTGTTGAAAAACTACGCCCGAATACTCAGCGGAACTCGCGGAACGACCGACGAACCGGCTGCGGTTCGTATAATTAATAATATCGACAGTGATGACACTTTCGTTGACAGCAGTGGATGCAGCTGCGTCGATCTGTAACCAAAAAAAAAAAAAATATTAATTTAATAAATGTCAATAATAGAATCGATTATTAGCTATTCAAGCGTTACACCAATTTTTTACTGATAGGATTCGCGATATCTCGTGAATCGGCTACCGGAGCTGCCGAGCGTGCAGTTTGCGATACATCGCAATCTATTAACAATCTCCAAACACTCAAGATATTGTGAGATGCGTGCAGATATAAAAATATTCCTCCCGGCCGTTTACGATGCGAAATACAATACATTCAAGCGGTATTACCGAGAGCGCGGAAAAGATGGAACGTTTTACAGGCCGGGGAGGGAAGGAGTGTTATCAGCCATTAGACTTCCTGTCGTCGGGACCGGGTTCTTTGAGACAAATCGTTATCATTTCACGTCCGGAGGCTATGATTTTTCAACGATTCCGACTGGACGCCATCGATGAAACGGCGACGCATAAATCCGCGGTCCAGGAAATAGTTTTCACAGGCGGTCATACGATCAAAACGATATACCGACGTGCTTTCTCAGAACGTCATATTGGCGGCCGAACGGTTATTCGGATATTTCCTCGTAGACGTAGGAAAGAAACATTCCGGTCATTTTAAACATCTCAAACGGTTACGCAGATTACGATGGAAAATACGTGAACAGTAACGATATTGATAAGAATAACGATGGGTTTATTTCGAATTTTTTCAATATTATTAAAAGCGCTGAATGACGATTCGATTAAAATGGTTTTTACTGTATAAATATAACTAAAATAAGATCGCAATTAAAGTGAAATGAGTTTCCGTAAGTAAATATATACTACATTAACAATTTACTAATAATTGCACATTTATTATATAGGTGCACTTAAAACTTTTCGCGATTTATCTCAATTTATATTTTTAATTAAATTTCGCTCTTTAAGAATAGTGCATTGTAGAAATTTGTTTGACAATTTTTTCAAAAAAATAAAAAAACAGACGAGAAAATGCAAATAAATTTCTTTCGTCCCGATACGCTTATTGTGTTTTACGCAGATATACAAGTAACGCGATCTCCATTGTTTACACGAATGCATGTATATTTATCGAAGGTATTTGACTGAAATTTTAATTAAACTTGTTTTCCAATCATTCGATAGCTCTCATCACCCTTAATCATATCTCAGAACTTTTTTAATTGAATTTGTCAATCAAAACTTCTATTATATTTCCTCTTAGGGATTTGTCATAGTAATTGCCGTCGAAATAACCGACTATTCGCTAGCAAAATCGTCGCCTATCATCGTGGTTAGGCATTCGGCCAACCCAGGTACAATGAACTTGTCCGGTCCATACCACTCTCATCCCTTTTCTCATGTACGAGTCTCAGAAAATACCGTTAAATTCCATGCATAGCTCTTAACGTTATCTCTTCTGTTTTCCTATCGACTTTTTTAATGCAATATTGCGAATATCACGCTTAACAGATTTTCAAAGATTTTTCTCACCGTCTATATTTACGTGTGTTTTCTGCTTATTACATTTGCATTACATCACGCTAGGTCGCGTTACATGCTTCACGGGACGCGATATGGAGTCTTTATGCAATCGCAATGTTATTATATCGTCGATTAGATCATATGCCGGTGCGAATGCAGCAACGTAATGTCTACGTAATTATTCCCGCGAGGATATTTTTGTCCAGCTACAGAATTTGCATTACATAAAACGCGTCATGGAAAGTCTAAATTTAATCAATATCTCTGCAGTTTTCGATTTATACTAATGTGACGTAGTGAGATTCTTATCATCTTTTTATATCACTTTTTGCCGGAATAAAAAAGAAAATAATAATTTTACAATCATATATTTTTATAAATTTTTAATACAACATACGTAGCTATAAAATTATTATTACTTCTTTTTATTACTATCGGCGTTAAGCAACAAACTTTTACTGCGTTTTATTTGATAAATTCTCGTACTCCTCGATACTGTGTTCTTACCTTTTGTCTTACAAAGTTTGCAGTGTTAGAGTACCGTCAAGATACAAAAACATGTCCGAGTACTTCCGCCGTTCCTATGTACACGAGTGGCGATTTGCATTTACGGTAGAACCGGGAGCTTGCTGCTCGAACGAGCGTTTAAATATTTTTATGCCGGGGAGAACTTCGAAAGCATTTCCAATTAAAAGTTTGAACCGTCTTTTGCATGTAGCTTCGTTCTTGGACTTTTGCCTCTCAAAGATTCACCATCGCGTTAATAATGCGATATATGAATTTCGCTCGGCCGACTAGTCCCTCGATATTCCCATCGATAGATTTTCTAGTTTTAAATTGCATCACACTGCGGTTTCTAAAAGGGCTTGAAAAGTTACGGGGAACGAAATTACAGGAAGTGAAACAAATTTTTGTACCTCAAAGTCTAACTGTATTAATAGTTTTTTTTTCTTTTTTATTAATTTAGAAAAGAAAAAAATTTGTTTGTTATTTTTGTTATTAATTAAATTTATTGTGAAATTGTGTAATTGTAAAAATATCCATTTGTTATTTGCGAATGTGTACATATACCTCTTATTTACATTCAAATAAAATTTTGACATTGGTCCCGAATTTCTAGCGGACACTGAAAAAGTTTCACTTCTATATTGCATTTGACAAATTATTTTCTCTTCTTACTTTTGAGACTTGATGCAATAATATCATAAGCGTAGTGTACAAGGACAGCTTGTGGACAGTTTTATTAAATGCGACTTAACCCACCTATTATTCGCGAAAGTCTGACGTAATGCGGTTTTGTTCTTAATAATATTATGACATTTAGTATATATTATTACGTTTAAATAATTACTATAATTGGAACATTATGTCAATAGTTATAATATATAATTATCGATTTTCATTCATACAATATTAATTAATTTGACTTGATTAATTACATGTTTGTTACTGCAATCCTTAGTTAATAATGCATTTAATTAATTAAAGCTGCAGATTTTAACTTTGTGCATTAAATGGGATAAAGTCACGCTTCTGTCGGCGGTGCCGCAATTGATTTAAACACGAAGAACAAATTCTACGAGCGAAATTGTTATTCCTCGTTAATCAGCAGCAACTTGGACCGAGTTCCTGACATTTTTCGAAACGCTCTAATTTCCTTCGTATAATTTAATCGCGCTAGACGACTCGCTCATTCACATTCGGTAAACTTCTATCGGCGTGGGATACGGTGTACTAATTAAAACTTAGTAAAAGCGCGGACAAAAATATATTTCCATTTCCATTCTCGGATCCCGTAAAAACAGCCGTGACAAATAAATTCCCGTCGGCGCGACGCGTTACAAAGTTTAGGTGCGCGACCGACGTAATGACGATGCATGTGCATTATGCATTAAACAAAAGCGTCAGACACGGGGCGCGCCGACGGGAAAAGTGTTAAACATCGCCCAGAGCCAACGGGTTCAACGAGTGTCCTCGTGACAGAAGTACCTCGACGATATAATGGACGTCTCGCCCGCACACGCCATAAATGCGAGTAAAAAGCGTTTTGTTTTGCATCGCTCCCCGTGGCGTCATTCCGACGGACCGACTTGTCGAAAACTGTAACCGATGTGCGCTCGATGCACGACCGGTTTGATCACATAACGGAAAACATAGCGGAAGGATATCGGGCCGGTCGTTTCGCCAATGTTATCGCCGTGAATGTCTGCGGGCAATGAGTGGCAGATAAAAGCGCGTGTAAAAATCAGAAATAATTGAAAACTACAGTCGGAAGGTGAGAACATGTTTTCCGACGTATACGCTTTTAAGTTAATTAACTGAGGAAATCATTTCGAGCGTAATATCCTCGTGCGTTGGTGCACAATTTACTTCAGAAAACGTCACTGCTCTTGCTATCGAAACGGTCTCCTTCGAGTAGTACTTTTGCGAATTAGTCGTTCGACAAACATACGCATCGCGTCTGCTGCAGCCCTTTTTTTCAAATTACCTTTTTGATTTATGCCTGCGCGCGGCCGTCGTATCCCCGCACGCTCGCTTTTCCCATTTACATGCAGATGCCACCGCACGAACGATGTAATTGGACGTAGTGCGCTTATGAAACAGGAAATGCAAACGCACTTTGGAGAACCCGCGCGCTCTCGAGGCTCGCGTCTCCTTCCCTGAAGAATCTCTCGCGAAGAATCGTTTACTCGTAATTTTGTCCTAATTTGCGCGTAATTAATTAATCGCAATTTTTTCACTATCAACTTGTGTTACTTGTCGAGGGAAGAAATCGAGTTTCCTCCAACTTTTAAATACTGGAAAAATTGTTTGAAATCTTTTTGCCGATCGCGCACAATATCGCGGATCGCGAAGAAAATCGGTGGAAACTTTTTGAGAAGTGTACAATATTACCTGATTCTGGTACTACGTGTTTGCATATCGCAAATGAATGAAAATGTCGTTGATGAAAAGCGCTGCGAGCGAGCGGATGAAACTCGGCGGTAAGAAAATAAATGTCGAAATAAAACGCGTGAATTTCTCGAGAAATTTTTGCGCGAACGAGCCGCGAATGTGCTATTATCGAAAAGGGAGTTCTCATGCAAATTGCCGGGAGCGTCATTTTCGGGATAAATGGCAAGAAATAAAGCAGGCGCGCCAAAACAAACATTCGAGAAACAAATAGTTCTTATCTACCGCCCAGCGATGCCACGGTATTGCTCGTTATATCAGACGGGTAACAGGCGAGTGCGCTGATAAAAAGAAATTTATTTGCGTTTAATTTCACGCAATGTGTCACGGCGTGTTAGAGAGAAATATCGTTTAATATTGTTTCCGGTCCGGTATAAATGATGTCCCGAAAACACGTTGGCCTCGCCGATATTAGACGCTTAAATTACTTCAATCATTTTTCCCATCTGTCCGTGCGGGCACGAATTTTTCAAGCCGCAACGCGAGACCTAAAGGAAGCCAGTCAATAATTTAGGTATAATTCCAGGGAAATGTTGAGTCATTTGCCACGACGTCAATTACAGCAACCTCTGCCGGTCGATTTGCTTGAAACGTACCGAGGAATTCGCGAGCTCTCCCGCGGGACGCCTCGCGATTCCACGCCGCTGTTTTCGCACTCGGGGGTGTGAAGCACGCTCCGCCGCGCTTTGCGCGCGCTGATTTATTATTCGTAGAAAATTTATTCGCAGCGGAGAACGCGTACGCGCAGCGGGAGCGTGTGCACGTTGTACGCTTGCATATACGGCCCGATAACGATATACCATCGCTCGTGTACTCGGTCGGCCGTGTAAGCGGGAGGACAAAGGGAAAATCTGCCGCGCGATAAATTCCGGAAATCAATTCGATTTGCGAGGCACAAGCGCGGCAACGACGGCGGTGGCGTTCCAGCCGACGGACACGGAGTGGTGCGAACTAATATAATGGTGGGCACGAGAGAGAGGGCGGGCGAGGAGGTGCGATAAATAATAATTATTGCAACCAAGCTCGCGGGGGCTAATGCACGATGCCCCTCGGCCACCGCTGGCCGCCGTGTAACGTTCCCACCCTTCGGTTCTTCCTCCGCACGCCTGAAAATATAGCGCGCGCGGTGAGTGATAATTGCATTTCGGGGCTGGTAACGGTGCTGGGCGGCGGTACAATTTCCGTTACATTGTACGCGGTTGTACTTTAGCCCCGTGGACTGCTGCAACGCGGCTTCGCTCATCCCGAATTGTTATTATTTGAGCGCGTTTAACCGTAAGGGAGGTACGTGCGGGGGCGCGCGCCCGCGCGAATGTTTTCGAGAAATTGGCGCGTCGGGCGCGTGTGGATTTTAAGTGCTTTAAACGCGAGAAAATTGGACGCCTCGTTCGCGTGACGGTGATGAAATTGGAGCACTACGCTGCACTCGGGATTGCTCGGCATCTACGGAAAACTGGATATTACCGGTACGGTGATATAGTCTGAGATTACATTGGATTTTTAAATGTCTGTATTATTTTACTGATTTTTAACGAGATCGAATGGTTATATGGTGTAATTATAACATGTGTTTTGAAATTTTTTCTTACGTTATAATATTCGGCGTAGAAAAGTGCATTTCGCGATATTTTTCGAAATAGCAGAGCTCCGTCGAGTGGGTCTGCAGACGTTATTGAATTTGAAGCACCTCGTTGTCCGCTTTTCTGATAACCGCGACTTGAGAGAGCTGCTGAGAACGAAATGCGAAGATCTGCGACGCAGAGGTGGAATAAAGGCAAGTTTTCTTATGGAAATTCAGGGAAGTTTAGCCGCCCGCGAAAATATGACAGTCGCACGACCCAGAATATGCGTTCTTCGCTAAATTCATACGTCATAATTCTCGCCGCGGTTCTTACCGTCGCTATTTCTTGTACTCCGCTATTTTATAAACGGACATTGAAATAGAAAGGCAGAAAGAAAGAAAGAAAGCAGAGCGAGAGATAACATCCGCGAGCGCGATACATTTTGCGATATTATTTTTGAATTATGTTTTTGAGACAGATTACGATATCTGGACTATATTCGTCCTCAATTTCAACATTCGCGCGTGAATTATAGTTGCGCAGCCTGAAAGAAATCAGGTCGCGGTGGTTAAAAGAATCGCCGTGCCTTCCGTTCGTAAGAACAAAAAGAGCACTCGCGCGGAAATGTATATCCGATTTAACGAGCCGCGACAGCGCGAGCGCAACGGAGAACGGTCTCGCTCTTGGACGGTAAAGTTTCGTCTTCGGGAACAGAATAACAAGTTCATCCTCGCGGTCGACGAAGAATCCGGATTGCAGTCTCCTTGGCTGGGGGGGATATTACCCGCGAGGCCGTCCGTAAGCGAGCAAAGAATATCGTTTCATTTTCCTAAGGTACACCGCGGTCATAAATTCTACGTAGCGCAGTACAACAAGCGGCACCGAAGAAAAGAGGGTGGCTGGATACGTGCTGGCGAAAGGAAGCGACCACGGGGAAGGACGATTGGGGAAGGAGAGGCTGCGTGCTCGAAAGATAATTAAAATGTCTTGGCGTCCTGCGCCGAGGCGCGAGTTATAGCCCGAAGTTGCCACAGTGGCATAAGCGGGGCATCCGACGGCTTTGCCGGGGAGTTACCGGCTCGCGCAATTCCCGTAACGGCGCGAGTTAACGAGCTGTGAACCCGTGAACCTCGTAGCAGCCTTTGCGGCGGAGGATGCTGCGAGAAACGCGCGTTAGCTCTTCCGGATTCACCGGGATCAAAGAGGAAAAAGGCATTCTCTTTCCTCCTTTTCTTTTTCCCACCCTCACGGATAATATGTTTGCACGAAAATTTTAGGATACGACCCGATTACGCTTCCGAAATTGTAAACACGTTTTTAACTCACCCGAATTTTTTCCATTATATTTTTGATTAAAAAAGGGGAAGAGTTTAAGGCTTATTCGACACACCTTACGCTCGTACCTTTCAGCACTTTAATTTTTAATTACATATCTCGTATATTTCACACAAAAGAGCCTAATAAAAGAGAGAAAATGGTAGAATGCACACAATGCAGAAGCTTTCTCTTTCTTCGCGCGCGCACCTGTTTCATCGCTACGGAGGTGTCCTAAATCTATTCTCGGTGAAAACGATAGAATTGACGGCGGTGCGGTTTAGTCTGATTCCCTCAACAGCGAGAGTTAACGAGCTGTGAATTCGCCACCGGTACTCTCTGTAGGAAGAGAGTCGGTGCAAACGGCGGCGATCTCGCGTCAGGGACAAGCAACAGAAAACCAGTCGCAATTGCGAACGGGAGGCACCGCAAAGTGTGCGGTTGGCAAAAGTGAATAGTTAACGGGACGTGAATTCATAAACGCTACGGGTATCACTGTGCGAGTAAAATGTCACAATTGCTATTGCATGCAGATAACAGAACCGTCGAGCACAGTTTGAGTTAACATTTCGCAAAGAAAGATTGCGGAAGTGCTATCAAATTTCGGCGCACGTTTCCGACAGAGGATGCGTGCAAATTATGAACATAAGCTGGCAGTTAGTAATTTGATTGTCTTCTTTGGAAATTTATTATGTATTAGAAATGTGTTAGAATTTATCGATAATTCGCGAGATGAAGCCTGCCCATCAGTTCGGGTTTCCACAACGAGTTATCGGTTCATGCAGAATTTCCACAACAGTCTGAGTTAACGAGCCGTGAACTCGTGAACACACCGTAGAAGTGTTACGACGTGATGCAGAGAATTCAGTAGGAAGCAAACCTTTCTGCTAAATTGAGCGTATATAATGATAATGGTGGGAGACAGAGAATCCATCCGCGATGACGGACCCGTTTGACCTAGGCCGTTGGAACGTTAACAGGAAATTCATTAACGATCGACCAAAATGTGGCTTAAAGTATCGACGAGTTTCTCTTCGTATCGTTTAATGTAAAATTGATTTAACGTACGGCGATTAAATTACGCTGCCGCGTAAAAAATCATACATTTTAGAAGTTAATTCGCATTCGCGATATCGTCGCGGTATTAAAACAGTTTTCTTTAATGTAGAAGTAAGAATAAATAACGCGCGTAAATTCTAATATTTAGTATTACAAAAATAAATTTTAATACATAAAAAGAAAAATGTTTTTCATATATTATTTTATCAGCCAAATAAAATTGGGGACAAATTTACTTATTAAATGTTTTATCCGCACCGCAAACGCCTTTTATTTGATCAACTGTATTTTTGATGTTAGAATTAAACGGATGGATGAAAATGACTGATTCAGTGAAAGTTTCAATTACAGGCTCGAGCGTTATCGCTTCCTCTATCGAAGCCTGTATTCGGAAAATGTTTGATTAAAAGGACGCGTCGCTCCGGTAAATTTTCAACGCTAACGAGTTGCATATTAAGGAGTACTACGTAAAAAGTATCCAGTATATTATTACGCGACTACTGCACAATTGCGTTTCTCTCTCCTCGATCCACGTCCATTATCGAGCCATCCAATCAGTCGCCTTCAATATCACACGTACCGTCCAAAGATATTAAATCATGCGATGCCGTAATGCAATATAATTACTGCGACGTTTCCTCGCGCCATTTACAGTAAAATAACGTCGGTTGTACCTATCCAACTAAATTTCGATATTTTTCAACATTTCAATAAATTTGCGTTGATCATTTGTAATTATAAAAAAAACGTCTGTTATTTTTTGAATTTTTTAATTATTCTAATTTTTTTTTTAATGTTTTATTTGTATTCGTTTATATAATTATCGCAGATTGAAATAACTCCTCTCTTTGAACGTAAATGATAAAAATAATAAGGATGTAATACATAACCTAACCAAATTACATCCGACAGAAAGTATACAACTTTTGTTTCAAAGACACCGATATAAACGTTGTTGTCGGCCGGGATTTGCCTGGCAATAGTAAAAGCCTTTTTACAGAGTACCTTTCGACCCGACGAAGTTGTACATTCGTTCGATCGGTGGCTGCATCCTGCGTGATTTATCGCTAGCCTTATCGCCGTTAGCGGCGGCCCTTCGATAGCGCTGATCGTTTCCTATATTTTACAGCCGCCGTGATTTATCGTTCGTTTCGCGAGTTCCCCGGCGCAATTATCAGTAACTCCTGCTGCGCAACAGAGATTAGAAGCCGCCCCCGATCGCATTACTCGACTCACGATTTTATCGGCTTTAACTATCGACGCAACCGGCTACGATTATTAAGTGTTCCACGGTAGCAAGCCGAGCTGCAATTTTTCGTAGTATTGGTTGACCTTTGGATTTTCTCTCGCGAAAAGGCGAAGACAAATTTTGACGACGTGTCAGCGGAAATTCTAATGTTATTAACGATCTTGTACATGCTTGTCAAAATTAAACAGTAAAAAGTTTTTACTCGAATAAATATAATTTTGATAATTAATTTAAATTTTCTTTAATTTAAATATATCCGATACACCGCTTCGTAATTGTTTTAGAAATGAAAAGAAGGGGTATATCATAATTAAATTACTTTTTATAAAAAATAGTGGTTAACGGAATAAAAACTGCGCGCGTAATGCCTGTTCTCTTATTGAACGAAATGTCGCGACATGTTCGAATCGTGCTTTAATTAAACCTGCCAAATTTATGCTCGGTAACTGAATTTCCTGCAGAATTAATTTCGAATAAAGTATACCGCTTATGTCGTACAACGCTTGGCGTGCATACCCGGGCTATTATGCACCTAGCGAGCGAATCTAATCCTAACATAATGCATCTCGCCCCGAGGACACACTGCCGAAAGTAATTTTTTAAATATAAAAAGAATATGGTTACGGACTTTATTAGATAGTTTTACCAATGCAAAAATATTAGAACAATGCAGGCGTGTTATCCAAGCTACGTTGATCAATGCAATTAAAGAATCACACTATTAAAACGAATAAAGTATCAAGAGAAATAAAAGAGAAAAAAATTAATTACGTAGCTTCGCTCGCGTGAAATAGTGGACAGATATGTGAAATATCTATCGACAGGACAGGAGTATTTTAAATAATTTTTATTTCCTACATGCAAACCAAGCGAATCTCAAATCTTTCGTCACTCACGTCACGATATCAGTAGCACTATCACGTCCACGTGTCGTGAAAGCCGCGAAAAAAAGGCTACGAATGCAAGGCAACTCGGCTCGTATGGAAATTCTTTGACGGGAAGCGAGCCAGGAACCGAAGGGCGGGCGCAGGACGGCCGGAACATTATCTATGGAAAGAGCAAGAGGGGTCGTTATGGAATGGTGGTGCACGAGCGGTTCGATTCTACTGCCGTGCCCATGGCAGAAAGAACACCGGTGGTCCCGCTTTACCCGCAGGGCCGGTTGAAGCTTTTGCGATCGTTGTAACTACCGAACGCTACTTTCCGAATGCAGAACAGAAAGCACTACCCTCGCGAAGAAAGACTAAAAAAAAAAAAAGAAAAAAAAGTACAAAGCGAAAAGAAGCAAGGCGCGATCTCTTGCAGTCTCGATAAATGATGTTCTGTAAAGTGAACGAATTTTCGATCTTCCCTTCGTGAAGCTTCACGACTCGGATTATCCGCCGGCGCCTACATACATTTCCAAAACAGTTGAAACCGGCCCTGCTAACCCATCACCCCTATCTAGCGCCGGCGGGGGTTGCTTTAAAATATCTGGCTGGTGTGGTGGCGTGATGCCGTGATCAGCAGGGCGGACTACCTCCCAAACGTACAGAGGTTCTCATTCGGCGTATCTTATCCGCAAGGTCATCGTTACGTTTCGTTTTATCGCTGGCGCCGCCGATTATTAATTCCGTCATGGCTCGCGTAATAACTATATCCCTGCTGTCGTTTTTCTGCTATTTCGGACCGTTCGTTCTAACTGACGGCCAATCGACATTTCTGATAGCAATATCCGTTTCTATCGGTTTCAACTTACAGCGTCAGTAATACGTCTACTTATCTTTTATGCCTTTCTTTATTGCGCAGCTTGTAATTCAGCTTGAAATCTCGTGCTGATATTACATTCATCGAGATAAGTCTGCTCTTGACAAATTGCAAATTGACTTCTAATATCTATAAAGACTGGCGATTGCAATGCCACGGAATTAAATCTCATGCCTCGTTATTATTCATCGCGTGGGCAGTTTTGTTTATGGATCCCGCGGAATAGTCATTTTTGACTAAGATGGATGTCCGGCATTAAACGCGAAATGGAATAGGAATGCTATGCGTGGCTGACGTCGCCGGCTCGATCTAAAGCTCGCAATAAATTATTTCGGTTCTGATAGCTTTCGATTCGTATATATTTTTTAGCGTACTCTAATTTCTTTCGGTACGTCGCTTTTGTTTTGCATTTTATTTGGCCGCTCGCCATCGCGCTTCAGTATTTCTCTCATCGACAAATGCATCTTCTCGACACGCCTCAGACACGATGAAGTGCATACTTGCGGCATGCAAGTTATAACGTATTCTCAAACACTCGGGACGAAGTCAGCAGGAGTTTCAGTGCGCGAGACCGCCTCTCGGCGTAGTAACGTATTGCAGAAATATGAGGATTATACGAGATCTATCTCCGCCGTGTTTCACTTTACTACGCGTTACAGCGGCGCATGTTAGCTGCTATAACTCCGCGGACGTTCCTCTCGTATGTTTAACTTCTTCGAGTTATTATGCGGAAGTAACGTAATCTATCTCGACCTACGTAAACGGGAATACATTACGCACAAGCACGCACCGAGTCTATAGTGCGTGGTACAACGGCTTTCATCAGCATCTCTTGCGATGAAAAGTATTTTAATTATTTTTATCAAACATGCTTAAAATCTCGTACGAGTATTTCGATATAATAAACTTATTAATTTTTTTTTTTTTTCTTAATTATTTCATAAATTTAGGGCAAAGTTAAATTTAATATATTGTTCCGCGCTATAACGAATGAAATAACCGGACCTCTAACATGGAGTAAATTAATTAGCGAATTATTTAAAAAAGTTCTGACAATTAAAAAAGACCTGGCTCTAATCAAACGTTCGATTTCCACTCATCTATGTAAGAGTATAAATCGAGAGCTGCTAACAAACGGACCAAACAGACGTTACATCGAAAGGACGTCAGCCTAACGCACCTAAGAGTATTGCGAAATCCCACGATAATCCATCACGGGAAAGGAACAACCCTTCACCCGTGCTAACAGCTTTGCGATTCTCACGATGACGAAAACGACGAGGACGAGGACGAGAACGAGAACGACGACGACGACGGCGTCAGCGGCTCATCCTTCTCTTCTCCGCCTTCCTCTCGTTACGACGTCCGTCTCCCTTTCGCCGACTATTATTCTGCCCTCAACGCTCACATACAAACGCAATATACACACGCACACGTGTACGGGCAAATACGTGCACAGCGGCGGCGCAATCCGCGTCGGCAGAGAATCCTGCAAGTCCGCAAGCTATACCTTCCAGGGTATAACTCGGGGAAGGAACGGCTGCCTTGGATTATTCAACGCGGAATGGACATCTTCCTCCGGAACGTAATATTAATATGTCCTCTTCTGTGCGAGGTGGCGCGGAGACAATGGCGGAGATTGTGTTGAATACAGTAATCAGAGAGCGGATTGCGAGCCCCATGGGACTTCGCCGCGTCTCCTCGCTCGGCTGCCTCGTTGCTTCTCGCCGTTGATCCCGCAGGAACGGCCTCGCCGACGAGAGGGTGTTCCCCGACGTCGCTCGCTCGCTTCCTTCCTTCCTTCCTTCACTATTTGCCCCGGTCTACATACGTCAGAGCCCGCTTAAACGGTTTCCTTAAGGTTTGTTCGTGCCATTGCAGGACGCCGGCGGATAATTGAAAATAGGACGGGTCGGCGAGTTTTATTGTGACCCAAGAGAACGCGCCCGCGGAAGCGGCAACTTTTACCGCAAGTTTCAGTTATTAAAATAAACGAATTTGAATTTTTCACGTCTTTGCGAGCTTTTTATGCGACCATAAATCCCTGAGGAATTTTCGGGGAAAGTTTTTCTTCGCGTTTAACGACGAACAGACGCGCGGTTCGTTCGGGTTTTCTTTACTAACGAATATCGCTATAAATCAGACAAATATGATATTGGTGATTTACGCCCTTCATTAGACGCGCTATAATACAATACAAAGCTACTAAATCTTAGCCCCCGTGACTCACTGTAATTGATTGCCGTGCAGATCTTGTTAGCGACAAGTCGAATCTCGGTGACCTATCGATGGCGCGTCGTACTTATCTTATATCTTTGCCCGTAATTGAATCTTGCCGGCGCGCTCGAATATTAATTATCAAACCGCGTGACGCTGATTTACCGCGCCGCTGCTGGTCAGCGTCTCCCGATGTTCCGTTCTCACGAAACCTAAATTGATCTAAGTCGCGATTCGCTTTTTTTTAAATGCCACCGTCACGTTGGTGGCGTCCAGCGCGCGGTCGCATTTTAATTACGATGGATCAGAATGAGATAATTAACGTTCTCATTAACGGCGAAATTAAATTGGCAGAATACATCAGGTCACTCTTATAATCCTCAAGCGCAATTAACACGTGCACCGCGACGCTGGCTTCTATCGCGGGCTCGCGTGATACGTGGTAATGGAACAAAAACGAGATATTTACAACAATTGCGAGTCGCTCTCGGTGCGCTTGCAGTTTACGGACCATGCGGCACATACGATCGCGGCATGCATACGCGTCTACGCAATGTGCATACGGTGTCGGCATAGCGGATGTGGAGAACGCGGGACGGTGTCGGAACGGTAACGAGCGCGCACAGCCTTCAGGGAGCAGTTGGCGCCCTCGAGGGTGGCAGCGCGACTTTATTGCAGCAATAAGAGTTATCACCCGGCGATAACTGCCCCCATAACTTCCTAGCGCGATGAATACATTCTCGCGTGCTCGCTTCCTTTCTCTCTCTCTTCTTTGAATGCGTCTCTGTGTTGTTCGTCACTGCAGTATCTTGCAGCATCCGCGCGCGACACACTTTATCCGCGCCATCGTCTCCCTAAATTGCTTCTCGCTTCTTCTTTCTGTTTCTCTTCTTTATTCTCCTGTTTTTTCTCCTCGTCTCGCGTCTTTATTTCGTCACGGACGATCCCTTCTCATTTTACCTTCTACCCCACGACGCACAATGTTCTCATCCGTCTCGCAACACTCGCGCGACACGCGTTCCGACTTATTCCTCCGCTCTGCCGGGTAACAGCTGACCGTTCTCACATTCTCGGACGAAAAATAAGCGAGCTCGAAACCGGCCGGGAAAATCAACCAGCTGACCAGACTTTCCTTGTCCTTGAAGCGACAAATACGGAGTATCTTAATGAATCGCGCGTACCTTTCAATCTTTAATTAGGAATGCAATTTTTTTTTTTTTTTTTTTCTTAAGAAAAACATATAGCGAAAGAGAAAGTACGGCGGTTACGGAAACGGTATCTCGAAATTTGCTAAGTTCAAAAGGCGTGGGTACACGCATATGGAATTGCAGGTGTTATCACGTGTCGACTGACTAGCATTGGATCGGTATTAACGGCAACAAGTCGTCACGCACGCATTTACAAACGTCACGGGAGAATACTTTATTTCGAGACAACCAGCGAAACTTGCAATTAGTAAAACGAGAATGTTTAGCTGATTAGTAGGACTTAATGTATCGTGTAAGCGCTATTTTTTATGTTATACAATTGCTATGCTTATTGCATCGGTATCATTACGCACAAAATTATTTGATTTCGATATTGATTATCGTAATAACGGTAAATTTATTTCGGATGCAGCAAGACTTTTTTCATATATCTTAATGAAATGTTTAACGTTGTTTACCACGATAATATTATGAAACGCATATTAATGGACGGAGCACTTTCCATCGATAAATCCCATCAACGGCGAAACTCGAATAAATCCCGTATTAATTTTTCGTAATAAAATTCACCAGACTGTTGTACAATAATTCCACAAATATATGCAGAATTAACAGATTTTTCTCTTCTTTCTGTTACGCGATTTTAATTGGTACAAACAGTTAATGTCAATAAGATTAATTAAAAATCGTTGTCTAATTGAAACTGTACTTGCAAATTTGTTTACATAATAATATTATTTGCGAATAAACATTTTCCGGCAAATATCCGGCAGTGTACATCAAAACCTAGATCGTATGAGTCAAAAATTGATCACTCGGACTTTCCAGGATACAGAATCTCGTTATACGAAGCGAAATCATAACGTATCGCAGCCTCAAAACACCTCTCTCGCTTGTCCCTTTTTATCTCTTTGTTCCCGCGCGCTTCTCGTTCTCATCCCCGACGTCGTCGAAATTGCCAGCGAAATATTTCGGCTTCCAATGTTGCGCGATTAATCCGAAAAGTGAGGCGCAATATCCGAAATTACGGCACACATTTCTCTCGCACCGGCCGCAATAACGAAGAGAAAACGGCACAACTGGTAACAACGTATTGCACGATTAACGGAACTGCGGGACTGTAGACTTTGTACGTGTGTGTAGGTGTGGGTGTGTGTATTTGTCGTTGTGTTGCACCGCCCACGAAATTTCCGATTTATCTGAAAATCGCGCATCTTGCATACTCGCTAACTCCTTGCCACCGATCGGATTTAAATAATTTTAATGTAATATCAAGGGAAACAAATATATCGAATTATGTGATATCAGAAAGTTTAGAATTTATTAATCCATATCGTTGTTTCATAAGCAATGTGAATCGTGCAAGAAAGTCAACCGCAGCTAAGCAAATTTTGTAACGTAATATGTAAAAAAAAAAATGTATTTATTTCTTTTAATTTTATTATGTAAAATATCAAAGACACCGTAGAAGAGAATGATTTAGACGTCGGTACTAATACGAGATGTATTTTATTCGAGTCGTTTTGATCCGTTTTATTTTCGATCCATTTATTTTTATCGAATCATATATATTACCGACTAAAATGAGGAAAGTACTATAGGACCGTAATAATACTGGCGTTCAGCTCCGGTTTAGTCGATATTAAAGTCCGACTTTATATTGACAAAACTTTGGTGGGTTACCCCGCGTGCCCATTAGTGTGCATTAGAAGTCACGTAATCGATAACGGGTGTCGAGGAAATAGCTCAGAAACCTCAAACAGAGACGCGGTTAGGTAAGAAGCGAAAAATAGTAGGTTGGGATCCTCGCCCATCGCGTCCGTATGTTGAAACGTTGTTAGTAATAGATGGATGTATATTACAAGCAAGCTTATATAACTATTGTCTGACACGCTATGTTATCTTCTGAAAAATGTTCCCCGTTTTTAACTCGATGCCTCATCTCGCACATGACTCTCTTTCTCGCCGGTGTTCTTCCGCAAAACATGGAAATGCAAATATTTAAGTACAATTTTCACCGTAAGGCAAAATAAATACACTTTCTTCTCGCTTCTCTCTCGCGTTCACTCTCATACATTAACTCCTGGAAGAAATAAAAGTCCTCACCGAGAAATAACCGTACCCTCAACATTTTTGGCAAGCTGACCGCGTGGTAACTCTAACATGCTATTTAATAGGATTGAATTACTTTCGATATTAAATTCGCATTGCGATAATCATTTCGCATGCTGTTTGATCGTGGCAAATATTTTTTTTTCAACGACTGTCGCGAAGCTGTGTAAATTATACTAATAGTTTTATTTGATTTTAATTAATAAAGGCTTAGTTTGTTTAATTAAATTAACTTACTGTCAATATAATATTTGTTTGTTTGTTTTTTTTTTTCTTTTTTTTTTCTTTTTAACTGACCGCTTTACTTTGAGATAATTCGCAAAATATATTGCATTTTATCTGTCATAGATTGACTCGTAATAAGTTGCAATATTAAATAACGTGATTAATATACACGTACACAGGAAACGATAGAGTAATCGAAAGTGAAACGCGCGGGAAGACCATCCGGATAATTTTAAAAGATCCATCTCTTATTCGAAGGATAATACTGTAAAGTGAAGAGACGCAGACAACGCTTACAGCGGTATGCGAACGCGGTGGTGCTGACCCCGATGACACAACAAAGAACAGTGGAAGAAAGCGTAGAGTGCTTTCCCAGAGTCGCGGCCGACGAGTGCGGGTTGAGAACAGGCGATCGGGTAGACAATGTTTAAATGCTTTTCGATACGAGAGAGACGGAGGTTTCATCAAAGCGCGAATTCCTACAAGCTCGAAAGAGACCTTCGTGGAACCGATGCCCGTTCTCTTCGCCTACCTTCAGCCACTAAAGAAGAGAAGGGGAAGAGGATCGGCGGCGTGGGTGGCGGAAGCCGGTCTCTCTCCCGGAGGGAGGTTTGGTACGTCGGGAAGGGAGGATTTTCTGGGCAATGGTGAGAGAGAGGACTCGCGAAAGACGAGCTACGAAAGACTGAGACCGAAGGACGCGAGCAGGGTTGAGAAAGGGTGAAGAAGGATCGCGGAAGATAGTCGGCAAGAGAGAGATGCGCGAGAGATGTTTCTGTATGCGCGGGAGCGTGTGCGTCTGTGTACGTTGAAGAGTGTGCGTGTCCGTACGCCGGCGGTGATAGAACAGGTTGGTTGAAGCAGGACGAATAAAAGGGGTGAGACGACGAAGAGCATGCGAACCCCGAAAGAGGAGCTCCGCTGCGGCGGCGGTGGTGGCGGTGGCAAGCGCGGGGCGAGGAGAAAGAAGAGACGGAAATCGCGACGAAGACGAGACCAGGTACTTTCGAAAGGGCAAGCGAGAGAGAAGTGAGAACAAGGAAGGGGCGAAGAGCAGGACGGACCGGGTGAGAATGGGAAGAGAGAGAGCGAGAGAGGCAGAAGCACCGCGAAGAAGATCGACGACGGGCAGGGGTGGCAGAAATCGTGCGCGCGAGATGGGGACGAGAGTCTCCCTCTGCGCGGAACGGAGATAGGATTCTGAGGATGGCAGAGGCGGTAGGGGTGGCGGAGGGATAATGGTGGTTCCCTCTGTACTCCACTGGCGCACGAATGCGAGAGAGATGACGGCGAGAAGGGAGCCGGCGCGAGGGAGGTTGAAGAGGGCGACGCGGCGAGAGGGGCAACCGGTGGGATGCGGAGGGAGCTCACGAGCGTACTGGGTGGATGGGTGCTGGTACGGTTTTCAAGAGGAAAGAGAAGGAGAGGGGTGAGAGCAGCGAGTGGTTGGTGCATTATTGATCCCAGTGTGTGCGGACTGGGCAAAAAGAGGAGCCTCCGGCTCGGCCCGAGAAAGAGACCGAACGATACACCCCCGGCGTACAGAGACGAGAAAGAGACACCGCCGCGCAGACCGATCTCGCAGACAGATATTAGAAATGCGTTCGCCTCTTACCCGGCATGCGGCGGCACCCGCTGACGAATCCACAAGAAGAATCGAGGAAAGAGAGAGAAAGAGAGATATCCATCCGCGATGCGGTGAATTCACACCTGGCTGGATAATTCCAAGTAGGTGGCGAAGCACGGGGTTACCGAAGAAGGAACGGCGAGAGGAGTGTCAAGGGAGATCGCACGAGGAATAATCCAATCCTCAATGTTCCGGCGATCCTGGATATCCCGAATACAGTGAATCGCGTTTTAAGTCGCGGTATTATCCAGGGATGAATTATTCAGGGAAGACGATAGATACCGTTCTTGTTTCGAGGTCGCTCTGATGGAACTCGTATATATCCTTTATGTGCGCCACCGATACCCATAGTCTCGAACACGCGAGGAACGCCGAGGGAAAAAACGATAATGCGACGCGTTACGTTACGTTCTTTTATTGCATCGTGCGGCGAACGCCGCGTTCTCGATCGAAAAGGAGGAACCGAGAAAGAGACGATTAAGTCTTCAATGACGAGAATCCTTTTCCAACAAATGTATATTTGTCCTCCGCGATTCTCTTGTCCTCACGAAAAGCGCTTTACCGTCCGTTATCTCGTCTATCTCGACATAATCTCGATATTTTTCTAGAAAAATTGCAATTTCAACAAAAGCGGATGGTATTCGAACAAACTGAACTCGCTTCAATGCACAGGTAATAACAACATTATGGACAATGTGATTGTTCGTTTGCCTTTTAATTAAGTCATTTCCTGGATTAATCTTTTCGGATGGACAGTTTTTGTCCCCTTTTTTTTTCATTTTTTTTTATGTGATAATATGTATTTATTGTTGAACTCGCTACGTACGTGTAGACGCAGGTTCAAATAAAATATAACATTATTTCTACTAAATTCTTACGTCATTTAATTTTATTTTAATTTTCGTAAAATATTTTATATTATTACCACTTTAACATATGCCCTATCTACTTTTTTTAATAATATAATAGCACAGTGATGCTTGTACGAGCAAACTTTAAAAAATCGGTCGAATTACCGTCTCTCTTTTAGTGCCGTGAAGTTTCATTAATAAAAAAGTTTACTGGATTGCAATATCTTTTGTCTCATAGGATTAGCGTCAAACGATCTCTATCGTTCCTGTGTACGGTCGAATCTGCAACGAGCATTCAAGCCTTCTGGAGTGTCCAGCGCGCGATCAATCACTGATATGAATCACGACTGTACCGGTATACGACACTACCGGTATTCTTTCCAGTTATTTATTATACGTCGAATTTAATGGCTTCGCCACGCGCATTCGACACAGTTTCAAAGAGTAAGTCCGTCGTTATCGATCTCTCCGTCGACGTGCCGTTCGATCGACGTTGTTGCCGATAGGAACGCCGGCGCGCGCGAAACGTTACGGGGAAGAATTATAGAAAGCCTTTGTCAGGGCGCGCTATTCATAATGCCATTCACGCGCGCGCGTACTATGAAATTTATTTAAAAAGAGGAAAAAAAAAAAAGTTCCCCTGGCCAGAACTCATTAATCAGACCGATGGACATTTTATACGACCGGTGAATAATTCAGGCCATTACCGTCAGCACGTTTTAAACGTTCCACAAATGAATGCTGGGAATTCTACGAATTCCGGAAATTTCGCTGGAAACTCATGTGCGACCGGACATTTCCGCGCGCGAGTGTCCGGCCTCCCGCGAGTATCATGTCAAAATTCACGCAAGTTTTCCGCCGTCAGTTATTCCCGGCTGTAGATATTTGACGAGGCATATCAAGCCATATCACGATTATAATAGCACTCTGATAAAGGCATCATCGAAAGCTCGTCGTCGAATAAAGCGCTTAAAATGGCCCGCCCGCGGTGTCAAATGCTGCAAAAGTGAAACGGCCGATGGTCCTTTTCTGGTTAATAAAGCGGAGAAAGTAATTGCTATTGTACACCGATCGATGCGTTTTATCAATCTTTGAGTGGTAAACTTTTTGTTTTGTTTTTTTTTTTTTTGTTGCAATCGTATTAAATGTGCTGCGCTCTGGTACACAGTTTGATACATATTGCATTCGATACACTGCTTGCAAATGAACAGCGTTCTTTGAACATGAACGAAAGTAAATCGACAGCTTCCAAAATACGTCGCGAAAAATCGTCCGCTCTCTCAGTTCAGTCGAAGTAAACGCTGATTTTTCTCTTTCCTCGGGATAATTCATTTCTGCCTCACGGCCTTTCAATCTAAACGCGATAAGTGGCGATGCATGGTGAAATGGATTTTCCCGACTCTACCCGGTAAATAAAGATGCATAGTTTCTGTCGTTATCTTCCTCCCTCTCATCGCAAACTTCCTTAATTAAATTCATTAAGTAATTAGCACCGAACAATAGGAATATACAATAAGGTACGTCATCGTGACCAATGGCCTGGCCAACCCGCGCGGATACCGTATTTCATGGACTTTTAAGCAGTGTTCCCATGTCTGTTTCGAAACACAATAGAGCTACTTCGCTTTGATTACGCTTATCTGCGCACTTTCCGCATCCGTTCCATATGAAATTTATAACTGTACCTCCTATACGAGTCACAAGTACGGTACACAAATGGTCGAACGTTTAGGCAGTAATTTTCGAATTTTAGATTACATACTTTTCAACAGAAGCGCGTACGCGTATTTTATTTTGACACGCAAGTCTACGTGCCAAGTTTAAAAATTTTATTGCTCATATCTACCTATATTTTCATTAGCGAAAGTACATGTGTGGATAGATGTGTACACCTACATGCCTGTACGAGATATGTCGCATGTCGCATATTAAAACTTATTACACGCGACACTATTTGCATCGATGCAAGTTTACGTCATACGTACGTTTCGCGACGTGGAATAAAAATTTCAACATTAAATTTATTTTCCATATGTTTTACACGAATAACTAACTAATTAATTATAAAATTCATGATGTTTTTTCTTAAAAAGCTCGTCAACAATTTTGTTTCTTAAGGTACTCCTGCCATACAAAGAATTGATGAAAAATGCATTTTTTACTTAACATTTCAACGTATTGGAATTTCAAAAGTTTCGAAGCTATGCTGATTTGATTCGAGATCTATGGTAGGGAAAATGTTAAAATGCATCTTGCGTTAAATTTATATAAAATGTGTGACCGTTCGTAGCACGAGAGCGAACAGACGAAAACGTGAACGGGACATTTGCAGTCGATATATTTTGCAATAGCAAAGGATAAAAACAATGTATCGGTTGTCTTATACATTTTTTATATATGACCCAGTTCTCAAATGCCGCGCATAGCTGCAAAACGTTATGAATTGCTATGTTACAACTGCTATTCTTCAACAACAAAATACAGCATTGTGTAAAATTTTCCGGGATTAAGATTGATACGAATGAATTTTTCCTGTTTTGCAATATGTATCAGTTGATTTTCCTATCAACAGTTCGATCGACATTTATAAAAAATATTTACAGAAAATTAGTTTGCCTTACGTTTTGATTAAATTTTACACTAATAAATTTATTTTTTGATGCACACGATTTTTTACATACACATTTTCTATTTTGCTCGTCCATAATGTTGCGATTTTTTCGGGTTTTTTTTTTTTTTTTGCACTGCATATATCGTCAATATCGTCAGCGCTGCGTGGATGTTTTTGAAAACGTTAACATGGCGTGGCGAACGAACTCGACTTGGGAAGTATAACGACGAACCCTTGTGTCGAGAGCAAAGAGTTCTAATGAATGAGTTCTTTCGGCCCAACCGTCCCTTTTATTTTCTCTCGTGGAAGATTAAACGCGGCGCCTATATCTACAGCGAAGTTGAAGCGCGATAAAGCGAAATACGAAATGCGCTACCTATTATTTATATCGTCGATATTGGTCACTAATGCTTTACATTAAAAAATCTGTTCAACACAAAAAATTTAAATATATTGATAAATAACTCGGCGTAACGTTACTGTTGTCTTTTATTTGCAATTTACTTTTTACTTTTGAATCAGGACAAAATAAAAAAAAAAATAAAAAAAATGAGAAAGAGATTAGTATACGTTGGTTCTAAAAGTTTTGCATTACATACTTTTTAATTTGCGCAGATCTGTATTCCGGTAATTATGCCAATTTAAGCTAATGTCGTTTTTATTCCGGCATGCAGTATACTACGTTACCATTTAATGCACCCTGTGCCTTGAGCACAAAGATGCGTCGCAGCGCGTCTACATTTAATTCTCGGCGCCGAGCCGGTGAGATTAGGCAAGCCGCGCTTCACAAAAGATTCGTCTGCGCTTATTATAGAGAGAACGCAGTGTGAAATATAAATAAAAACTTTTTTGGATGACTTTTAAATCGCATTAATGAAGTTATTTTAATATTACAAAAAAATTACAGTGAAAGATCAAATAAAAAAAAAAAAAATATGTTACGTTTTAAAATACCATTTTTCATCGTTAATTCTCAATGCTTCATAACTTTCGACCGAATCATAAAGAATGGGAAATGCGGATTTGTTACTGTTTGCTTTCTCGAAATGCTGACAAACGCAGGCGGTATGATGGCAAAGATATAAACGGAAGCCAGCATGTAAAACTAGTCGTAGGTGCGAAGTGCGGACTTTACGAGCGAGATCTGCGCCGAACGACAGGCAGACCGAGAGGGATGAGGACGGTTCGTGTCGTGGTCACGATGATGGATCAAATAAACGAGCATTTCCATAGCGATTCTGTGTCCAACATAAACACTATCGTTTATCATTCGTATGTTGCACCAGTTACTTTCATCTCTATTTCATTTTGCGATATCGAGGATTATTATTTAAAAAAAAAATAACAAAATGCGACTCGAAAAAATTGCCTTTTGATATGGAAAAAATTAATTAAAAAAAAAAAGTATTATTTCCATTTATTATATTAACGTGGACATTTTTTTTAAGAAAAATACACAATTTTATTTGTGCTTATATTACTTAAAAAATTTTGAGGTTTTAGAAGAAGAATACTTACTAACTTTAAAAAAAAAGTTTTATTTCTTTATATAAATTGTTTTTTTATTTTTTTTTTTCACTATTAAATTTATATAAAAGTTGGATACGCTCATTTATGTAATACATCTCGATTTCCGAGTTTTCTATTCTCGTATTCGCACAATGAATGACGACTACAATTGAAAAAAAGTGCTGACAAATGCTGACACATGTTGATAAAAATATAGGAAGTCAGTGCACGCGGAGAATTCGCTTTTGCGTAGAGACAGAAAGCGAATTCTTTCTAGGAAGGTCTCACTATGAATGACAATCGCTAAAATAAAACTGAGGGTAGAAAGTAAGAGAGACCGAGGAGGAAGTGGGAACTCATAAAGGATGATCAGCTCGTAAAACTGATCACTTCTCGATAACCTGGAGCACCGCGATGGCGAACTACCTTGGGGCTGTCAGCTTTATCCTCGCGGTACAACAGGTTAGCCAGAAAATAAGCAAGACCGTAGCCCTGCAAGTTACCCGCCCCACTGAAGAATCTCGGAGACAATCTCGAAGAATGTTGACCGGGTCAGTCGATACGCACATACATAAACATGAACGCGCGATGTACGGCTCTCTTTCTCTCTCTCGTACAGAAGGTCGTAATCTTTGTATGTGTTACCGTGTTTTCCGAGCACGTAAAAATAAGAAAACCCATCGGTTAATCGGGAGAGAAATTGTACGAGCGCGCACGAAATTCTCATTTAACTCTCGTCTAAAAACGATCGTCTGGATAAAAAGGTAGATATTAGGGCGGTGGTCGCGACGGTTAGGTAACCGGAAATACTCGACCGCTTAAGACTGCCGAGTCACGTTCTCGTACGGGGAATTAAATAATGCCTTAGCGCGGTTAGATCGTAGAAAAATGTGCAGCACGTTCGCAATTTTATCTCCTGATTTGTTTACTTACGTTTATTCTCGTATTCCTCCCGGGAGAGAACGTGAATTTATTCAGAAAGACGAAGGTGGTCGGGAATATACCGGCGTAAAAGGGGTGTGGGTGGAAGAAAATGGCAGTGGGTGGCAAGGGTGCCGGGGAAGAGGGGTAGTTCGGCGAGAGCGGAGGACGGTGTTAGTCACGAGTTGGAGAAGCAACCGAAGGCAGCCTTTGCTCCATTTTTAAAATTCTTTACGACCGTCTTCGATGCTCCTCCGTCCAACTGTAGTGCGGGTGAAAGGTCACGTAAACGACAGAGGGAAAGGGCAATCCTTCCTCCACCCTCGCTCATCCCCTTCGCCCTCTTTCGTTATCTTTTTTTACAAAGTCGCGGAATGTGCATACCGGTAGCGTGTATCCGTATCCGGTGAACGTTTGTCAGCCCGTCTTCGTTTTTATTTCCCCGACTTATCGCGCCGTCACACGCGCGCCGACTTTTTTCGCGATTGTTTTAATTTTTACGCAATGCATATTGTATCGTTTATTGACACGAAACATATAATTCACGTTTACTTCACGAGTGGAAATTTATCTAACTGATCTGATTTTGCAGCTAGTGGTTAGATCACGCAGATTAAATATATTTTTTAACTAATGACTAGCTTGGTACTAATCATAAATTATAAGAAAGTGACTATCTTCAAAAAATAAAGTTGTCATTTAAAAAAAAAAAAAAAATTTGTCTAGTATTGGTACCAATTACAAAGTACGTAAAAAAAATAATGCGACTTACCAATCTGCAGCTTCGGCGGAGTTGTAGTTCTGCCGGTGACTGTAACATGAAATGCAAAATATTAATGTAGAGATATCGATATATCAATTAATAAATGTTAATAAAAAAAGTAAATTTTTTTTTTATTAAGGATTTTATTTAAAAAATTGATGCTCACCTAAAAGTTGCTCCGCCGATGCAGGATGTCCGTCCCGGACCTGCTCCTCCTCTCAGTTTGTGTGTCGAGTCATCCTTCCGCGCACTG
This sequence comes from Cardiocondyla obscurior, assembly GCF_019399895.1. Lineage (NCBI taxonomy): Eukaryota > Metazoa > Arthropoda > Insecta > Hymenoptera > Formicidae > Cardiocondyla > Cardiocondyla obscurior. The sequence goes on from NC_091864.1 coordinate 4,620,997, forward strand.
GAAACTCGCGAACACCCCGACCGTGAATTTATATCCGCGAAAATTACCCAACGATCACTCGCGCGTTCCATACTCGACACTCGCGATTAGAAGAAAGTCGTGTGTTGAAAAACTACGCCCGAATACTCAGCGGAACTCGCGGGACGACCGACGAACCGACCGCGGTTCGTATGATTAATATCGGCGGTGACGATACTCGTTGACGACGACGGATGCAACTGCGTCGATCTACAACAGAAAGAAATATCAAGTTGAATCGTAGTTATCGTGGTCGATGGGTTTTCGTTAAACGAAAGTGCGAATTACTTTCGGTACGGAGACACGTGCTTGCTGTGCCGTGCGTAGGTACGTGTGTGCTCATGCGACCGCTGGAGAAGGACAAAGCGAGAGTGGGAGTAGTGGGGGAATATACCTAGCGTGCGGCACGTAGGCTCGCGCTCGCTCCTACTCCGTGCTCCCTCGCCCCTTGCCCCCCGCGGTTATCTATTCGTTGCTCTCATTTGATTTAATTGTAATATTTAATTAGAATGTCCAGACAAAAACGGTACTTCCACCAGGTCGTTCTCGATCTCGAAAATCGTGAAGACCGTCTTTGCCTGGGCATATTAATTTAATATTAAAATTACTAGTACGCGGCGAAAAACGTTTAGATATCTAGCTTTTCTAGTTCGTTATTACCTAGTAATAATTATCTAATACCTAGTACGTTTTGAGTGTTACATTTTTGGCTCAGTGTTGGTCAGTTTCGCTAGACAGCCACGAGATGAACCACGAATTGGCTAACTAATTATTAGGTAACAGTGGGAATCAATTTCCACTCAGTTTGTAACGAGAAATTATATTGTTGTCACGGTCTGCTTGTTACGATTTAATAATTATTTCGTCATTTATATTAATTTTGATTAAAACTCACTCTCTTACTTATGTTTAATCTTGTGTTATTTCGTTAATTTTTCTCATTATAACTATGTGATATTATAACATCGATTGTAGTACAAGTGTCTTTTGATCGTATCAATAATGCCTGTATTTAACCGATAAAGATACCTCAAATAAATCGTTGCGTGATATTACTTTCCTTAATTATACAAAGGATATCATTATATGAATATGTCTGACGATGTCTTTTCGGCGCTTATTGCTTCCGGCTAACGAAATTCTCGTAATTTAGTAACCTACGACAACGCTATCGTCGCTACACACGTTTTGTTATCTCTCTCCCCGAGTGAACTATCGCTATGTCTGCATAACACTTGTTAGGGTCGACGACCCTCTGTCTCCGCCGAACGCGCCACGAAGGTGTTCAACGTGTTGCGAGTAATTGCTGCAGTTGCAGCAGCGGCACCGGTGTGAATACAGTAAACTCGCTTGAAATTACATCAACGGGAGATCCTCCTCGAGGTCGGCAAATTTTGCCGGTGTAGTCGCGGCATTAGACGACGGCGTCGCGCCCGCCTAAACTGTTTTGCATCCCGATCGTTTACATCTCTGTAAAATCATCGTCATGACCAGCGGGACGGCTAAGTTTCGCGGCATGGATCCCACGGACACCTGTGACCCGGGCGACGCGCAAACTTCGTCGGATCAAGATCGTAACTCCCGAGATCGACGTTGATCCCTGCTCGACGGTACCTCTCGACCGCGGGCTTTCGCCCTGCGAGGATTACATCGAACTTTCGCAGCTTGTTATTTATAATTCCCCGTCAGAAAATCTCGCGCTGAAATACGGCAAAACGTTTCGACGTTATCATTCGTTAAATATCGTTGGGCTCGCGACTCGTCGGCGTTAGCTGTCGATCGGGAGGGCTCCATCGTGACGCGAGCATGACGTTTATAGTTGCGAAGGGAAACTACGGAAACATTTATGCAGACAGTCGACGCTTTCCCGGTTGGTGTAACACCCTAACGGGTCGCACGTACGCGCGTTTCTATCACTGATTCACGAATTTGCTGATATGTATCATTCATGCACGCATACGAGTTCGCGACATCATACAGTTGCGTTCTATATTTACACCTTTCTCTCTCTCTCTCTCTTTCTCTCTTGCTGTTCGAATACATCCTTTGAGTCAGTTTAATGAAATCCGTGTTTAATTTCTTGTTTGATCTATTTTTTAATACACAGTTTTCACGCAATTATTATTTTGCTACATTATTAACAATTTCAGCATATTCTCTAATTTATTTGATTATGACGAACAAATTTGGCAATAATTTAAATCCGTAATATATCTGCTTCATAAAAAATTTAACGATATCAAATTCTGTAATCACTAAGGATTATTGTTTCAGTATAATGCAAGACTCGAGAGCATTGTGTGTGCAGAGGAGATTGCACCGAGGATTTAACAGAATTAAGAATAACATCATTAGGGAGGCTAAAGCGGCCCGACGGTTTGTGCAGCATTTCAGTCGAAAACGTTCGTTCGCCGAGTCTAATTACACGATGCCGCGTGTACAGCAGCTGCACGACGCATTCCAGGATGCAATTTCTGCAAGTTGACCGTATAACGGGTAACTCATTTCGCCGCGATGGAATCGTGTAATTATCTGCAAAGCATTACTTTCATAAATGTGGCGTGATGCGCACTTTGCAAATGCGATGTGCAATTAATTGTTTATGAAAAGGGAATAGATCAAATAAAAAAAAAATCGCTCTTGCTATTCCTAACCGAAGCTCACTTTCCTAACTGATGAAACGAGAAAAGAGACAGCGAAATTAAGCCGAATTTTATACTGTAATTAAACACGATGTTGCCCGTATTGTTAAATACGCGAAATCAACATCCGATATCGATCTCAGGACCGCGTTGCATTAGGTTACTTGCCAGTGCAGTTCCGGCAACATAACTCGAATAGAAGGATATCCGCAAACATCCTGTAGGGAATCGTATTCGAAAGGAACATATCGCCGTTCCCGTAGCCCAATGATATGCCCCAGGCATGCATACGTTCCATCAGCCGCGGCGCATATCTCGACGCATTTCGCGCATGGCTGATCAGCGCAATAGATAATTTATCCGCAATATATTGGAGCTACGAACGCGGATGCTGTATATGTCACCCGGATACAAATCGGTTTATAAGGAAAACGGCGAGGAAATAGTCGTCTAACCGAAAATAGTGGCATTAAAATATTACTTGCGGATAACGACACGCTGGAACGTTGTTCAATCATTCTCTAACGTTATTGAATTTCTTGCGCAGTATTTAATATTAATTATTGCAGCGTTTTAGTTTAATAATTAATATTTGGCTCCTATGAAGGCTGCTCGTTATTTATGCTCGTCAGATTGCTGCTCGAATTAGCTCGATTCTTTTTCATTTTACTTCTAGTTAGCTACGCTTTTTATTCACGCGATTCGATGACGATTGAAAAGCAGAGGACGCGAATGCTCGTATCTCACGTTGCATTCGCTGCCATTTCTGCAACGCGAATAATCGTGACAATGTTCCTGAAACAGAGACCGATTGCGCGATATTCCTGAAACAGAGTTATGTGTCCGTTTGTGCATGTACACGTGGCATCTACAGCGCATCAGTGGTACATCTCACGCATAGCCGATCGATGCCACGGATATTCCTCGAGGCACGTAATTTGAACGTCGGTGAAGCGCGATTTGCGACCTAACGTAAGAGATGACAAGCGAGATGAGCAGTCACGTTCTCACGGCCGATTGTCGTGCGTAAGTAGCTAGCTGCATTCTACGTTTTGTGCAATTGCAACACTTTGCCCTTTTGCTGCTAGATAGTTAACCTGAGCTGAATATAGTAAACGCGATCTCTTTACAAAGGCTTACGTTTCAACAAAATACATAAAAATGAAAAACTCGCAAAATAAAACTTTAATTCGCTGTTTATACGAATAATACTGGTTTTACTATGCTTTTATTCATTTTATTTTATTTTATTTTATTTTTTTAATTTTTTTTTAATTCTTATATTCTTTTAATTCTTAGATCATAAAAAAAAATGTGCTATTAAAATATTCTATAGAATCAATTATTGTAAAGCTGGCTGTATACTTTGAAATAATGAAATATCAGCGTTTCTCGCGACGAGTAATAAGACAGAATTATTTAGCGTTATCGTCTTGAACGCGTTCATGCGTGTCCCTCAGCACGCTCTTACCGCATAATGCATTTCATGTATCGATTGAACGGGATTATCCTCTCCCCGCTGTAAAGCGGAATTCGGACCGATCTTGCGATAACTGCAGTTCATTAGCAGCTCGAACTAGAAGCACCCGGGGCGGCATATAATTCGAACTTCCTCGTCGCGCGCCTCGCGTCGCCTCGTCATGCTTCCTCATGCACAGGGCTGTACCGCAACGCGAGTTGTAGAACGCAAAGCATATAGCCGATAATGACGGTGATACTTAGGATGACAATCGGGGGATTGATTACGTGCGATTAACGTTGCGGTGGCTGCGCGCCGCCCAAGCCGCGAGATTACAACGCGGCCAATTACTGCGTTCGCGTTTTGCAGCTCTGTTATTACGGGTTTCGTTTCGGAATTATCAGATTTAGGTTTCCGATAGACAATGATTGACACTCATAAACCATATCTAGGATTTAGATCGATATACACCTAACAAACGAACCAAGCCTGATAGCAGATAAAAGTATTTTAATTTGAAATCTTAATTGCGCATGTAAAACATGAAAAATATGTATTAATCAAATGATATTTACTCCATATTTTTTTAAGCAAATTTTTCTAAATATTTGTATACGGAATGTTTAAGAAAAACATTTTTTTTTAATGTAATATTTTTATACGGACATAGAAAAAATTTATATTTACAAATTTTTATCTTCTAAAAATTTCAGACTGTGATTGCTATGGTATAATTAATATTTTCTCGCGTAATAGGACATTAAAATGTATCAACAAATGATTTATCGGTATAAGCCCTATTCTGTAAGCTTCATATGCGCGCATTCTTGCATGCGCAATAAATCAATTACGTGTACGTATAATCCGGGATTAAACATTCATATTAATCTGCCCTAGTCTATCGATTTTAAGGCATCATATCTATGAGGTATGACATTTTTACGCGTAATATTCTTATATTTTCAGCTTGATATATACGCCGATATGCATAAACACGTATTATACCCCATGCAATATTCGAAGATCTATTATGGAATCTTTGTAAATTAAAATCAAATATGATTCATGACTCACTCGGTACGATGCACAGCAGCGGAGTTTGGTCCACGTTGAACTTATCTCCATTTTCTCACTGAAACACAAAAATAGAGTCGATTACAATCACAAAATGCTCTATATTATCAAGTTTAATTATACGTAACAGATGAGCAAAAACGTTGCATTTATATCGCTCGTAAACGCGTTAAAAATAGAAAATTGAGTGTTTATTAATTAAACCAGATTAAAACGTCATTTATTTCAAAGTCAATTACGTACGAAACATTTTAATATTAATGTCAAAAAGAAAATGATGATTAATCGTTACTTTAATTGTCGGGTTCAACGAGTACCTCTCTCGCGATATAAAAGTAATAAGCACATTACGTTTAAACTAATGAGAATAACTTAAATATACATGAAGAACGATCAGATTTGAAAGTATTGTACAATGGCACTCGTATACATGTATAATCTCTAAAAATCCGTAAGGTATATAATTATGTTTTCTCATGGTGTTAAATGTAGATACGTTGCAGCGGATAATAACACGAACGGCTGTTGACTGTCGGTGTCGGTGTGTAAATGATAACCTGACCTTATGTACGTAACACCCCGACGAGTTCGTGCGCGTATCAGCGTGGCGATTTTGTGTGCACTACGCAACGTGTCTGCTACATTCCACAGGGAATAAGCGTAGAATTTTTCAGTTGATCGAATTACACATACGTTAAATATTTTATTCCCCGCGTTTCGAATTAATACACGGTTTCGCAACCTACAATTTTTCTACTGTTTTCGAATTATTTAATTCACTTGTTTGTATTCGCATTGCTTCATTAAAACGAAAGCGATAAGTACATTACATTTGAATCAACGGAAGCGTTCGATATACGCGAAATGAAATGCATTTAAGTCTAATCGACGTTAATAAATCAATTATCGTTAATAAATATCGCGAAATAACAATAGCAATTGCCGCTTTACTGCGATTTTTACTAAAATTTAATTAATCGGGTAAAATATCTATTTTGATAAGCGACGACAACCTTGGCGTATTTGCACAAGTTAATTAATCGCACGGAAGTGCAACAGCTAAATACTTATAGGAAACTGTCGCTTTTAATATGTCCTGGTACCTGTCATTGTTGCGTTACGAGAGATAATGCAACAACATACAGAGTGATTCGCATTACTACTTGCAAGCCCGAAATTTTACACACAAATACGTTTTTTATTTAAAATGAAAATAAAACATTATAAATAAATTAATTTATCTCGCAAAGTATTTAATATATCGCAAAATAAACGCGCGCCGAATATTTCATTATTTACTTTACAAAATAATTATTAATCGGTCACACAATTGTTTGTTACTCCATTGATACATAATTCTCGCGTTCTCAATCCGAAAATACCTGGCAAATTACTTTTACCGCTGAAAAATACGAAAAATTTAATAACTGATATAGATTCAAGTTAAGTTTTACTGTTTCAGTTGATTTGTAAATGCTAACATATGAGAAATAAAAAGAAAAATTGCTTAAACAATAAAGAGCAGAACAACCGGAGAAGCTGATAACAGATAAAATTTTGTTATATCCTATATTATTAATTCCAACGCAAATTCTGTTTGGTATCATTAATTAACGATATTTGTTTATTTTGACTTGAAAACTTTTGATATTTTGATGTTTGATTACACGCAACTTTAATCTATCTTATACATTATAAATTGTTATATTATTTATCATTAATATTATTAAATTTGTATTAAATTATTTGTATTAAAATATTATATCAGAAATAGAATATTCTATGTAGAATATTTTATTGTTAGATACACGTGACACAAATGCAAGAAATATTGATTCGGAGAGAATTGGGTCTCTAAAACAGTCGATGTTGGTGCCTCATGACGAATATTCTTCAAGTAAAAATAAAATAAAATGGCGTTTCACGTATCGAAGAAACACGCGATGAAAAATATATATATAGATATATATTTCGCGGAACGCGAAGTGAGTTTCACGGGCGACTCTGATCGGAAGGAAACTCGTTATCGCATTCTTACAACGCACGTACGAGTGATACGCATCGCGACAGGGAAAAAGTTTATGGCCCTCGCATGAATTATCTTTTGCGTGCCCTCCCAGTTTCTTCGGTACGCGGCAAGACACCGATAGACGCCACTTTGTCCCAAGGATCAATATCGCCACAGTGGCGGAATATCGCTTTTGATAGATTAGTCGCCCGCTACGCCTTTGTCATCCTACGCGATCTAACGAGGCGCATCTTTCAGATCTGTGACGAAACGATAGGAACTGCATCCGTCTCGCTAACGAGACGAGATGGCTAATGCGATCGGAGATAAATCGCGAAACGAGCGATTCGGATAATCTGCTTTCGCATGCGATGACACACGTTTCAGATCGATTAGGGGCCTATTGTTAAATAAATGTCAGGATTTGAGAGAAAACGGTTCCTGCGCTGCATTCTATTTTTCGCGATTTACTCAGTGCGCCGCGGATATTTCACGTAATCGTTACAAACCTGCTTTCTGACAAATAATTTTCCAGAAACCTATCGATGAGCGCTGCATCTTTGAAAACCGAGTATTACATTTAAGCTAGTGGTGTTATTAAGTTAGAAGCGAAAGATTTTCGTGACGTGATTACTCGCGTGAGATATTCTATCGCTATTTCTTTTGTTTTTTTAATGTACGACAAAACCGTGCGAATATATAAGTATATAATAAGATTGAGAGACGGAAGCTTCCCGTATTCCCGTCTCATAAATCGCTGCTTATCTCGCGCAACGTGATCCACACGGAGCCATTATCATGCTAATTCACGATTACCTGTCCTACGCCCCTCGTGCTCGTTCACGCCTTCGAACTTGCCGTTACTATCTACCTGCGCTTGGTTACGTTAAATTGGAATTGATGTCGCAACCGTGATCCAAGTCGATTACGATGATGTGCCATTAAATTGGTACTTTCAAATTTAATCGTCTTATCTCCTCGTTAATTAGACGCCCGTGCGCGATTTATTTGCGAAAAGTTTCCGTAAGAAATAATTATTGCAACTCACCTAAAATAATTTTTACATAAAAATGTATTAGCTTACGAGGAAAGAAATTTTTTTTTCTGTTATTCTCATAATTAAGAAATAAGTAAAATTACATACAATTAAGAATTGAAATTATCTCCACGTTGCTCCGCTAACGCCCGATGCCTCCTAGGCCGTTTCCTCCTCTCAGTCTTTGTAGTTGCACAACACACACTTCACCGTCCACGGTTTGCGATCCCACAGAAAATTGCTAAGAATATTTATTAATTGATATTCGCGTTATGACTTTCCATCGTAAGAATTATCTACGTCGCTAACGGCCGCCCGCTAAATCCCATGCGAACCACGCAAGTGTGCCAATTGCACTGCACAAATAGTTTCACTGACGATGGCGCCACGTGCCATTGGCGTGACTGCGATCCATGATGGCTGCTCGTCGTAATGGGCCCTGAGGTTGTCGTTCAGGTAGCGCACCGAAGATGTCACTGCATGGGCCGTATCCGCGGAAATAATAATCGCGTTGACGCGTAATGACATCGCGTACATTGCGGCGGCGTTGGTAACTAAACGGGGAAGAAGCGCCAGAAGGACGAGCGATCGCGACAGTGTGCTCTGTGCTCGAGCTTCGTTCGGTTGTGGGAATATTCGCGTTGGCGAGTAGTTTTGCGTTGCGGGTGCACACCGAAAAGTAGGTATGGCATTTGTTGCGGCGACGGCAGTGAGCGTGGTGTTGTGCGTCGAGTATCGGACTGAGCACGCATGTAAACATATCGTGGAGCGCCGACTGTTGAAGAATAGAAGGGGGAACGCGCTCGACTACGCCATTCCTTGTCCTCGGCGGTCGAAGGAGGGGGGATCAAGAGGGACAGAGTCACGTACGCTACCGCCGTCTCCGCATCAAACGCCTTATCTGTTTTTCGGTGTACGTCTCGCTCGTCTCGTACGGTCAATGAGGACGTGTGTCTCGTTCAAGGGCACGATACCCTGCAGGCGCGTGAGCAAACTATCGGGCGAGTGAACAAGACGAGTCGTTTCAATCCTCCCGTTAACGTTTACGCGGTCATTTTGTCGAGCATTATTTCCGATCTTTCTTAGATTTTGCGTGCAATTAACGTGTGTCGCGAGTGCCTGTTAAGAGCTTCGTGCAAGTGTCCCAACGACAAAGACTGAGGGAAACAACGAGAAAGACTGAGAGGAGGCGGCGGCGGCGGCGGCCTCGGAGAGGCCACGTACCATTGGCGTGACTGCGATCCATGATGGCTGCTCGTCGTAATGGGCCCTGAGGTTGTCGTTCAGGTAGCGCACCGAAGATGTCACTGCATGGGCCGTATCCGCGGAAATAATAATCGCGTTGACGCGTAAAGACATCGCGTACATTGCGGCGGCGTTGGTAACTAAACGGGGAAGAAGCGCCAGAAGGACGAGCGATCGCGACAGTGTGCTCTGTGCTCGAGCTTCGTTCGGTTGTAGGAATATCCGCGTTGGCGAGTAGTTTTGCGTTGCGGGTGCACACCGAAAAGCAGGTATGGCATTTGTTGCGGCGACGGCAGTGAGCGTGGTGTTGTGCGTCGAGTATCAGACTGAGCACGCATGTAAACATATCGTGGAGCGCCGACTGTTGAAGAATAGAAGGGGGAACGCGCTCGACTACGCCATTCCTTGTCCTCGGCGGTCGAAGGAGGGGGGATCAAGAGGGACAGAGTCACGTACGCTACCGCCGTCTCCGCATCAAACGCCTCATCTGTTTTTCGGTGTACGTCTCGCTCGTCTCGTACGGTCAATGAGGACGTGGGTCTCGTTCAAGGGCACGATACCCTGCAGGCGCGTGAGCAAGCTACCGGGCGAGTGAACAAGACGAGTCGTTTCAATCCTCCCGTTAACGTTTACGCGGCCATTTTGTCGAGCATTATTTCCGATCTTTCTTAGATTTTGCGTACAATTAACGTGTGTCGCGAGTGCCTGTTAAGAGCTTCGTGCAAGTGTCCCAACGACAAAGACTGAGGGAAACAACGAGAAAGACTGAGAGGAGGCGGCGGCCTCGGAGAGACATCAGGCAACAGCAGAGATATCTTAAGGTATGCGTCGTATTATTTTTCTTAATTTTTCGTTTACATTTTGTTAGCATTCGTATAAAAATAAGCACCGGGTGGGGTAAAGTTGCAAGAGGTATGCAACAAATTTCTCTTTATTTTATGCAGCGTAAATTTAGAATGACCTTCGAGAGACGTTGTGCTTCGGATATATTCCTATTATATTTCTGTTTAATTCACCAACTGCTCTCAACGCGGTTCGTAGAGCACGCAGAGCAGAGGTGAAAATATTTTTATTAAATTAATTAAACCTGAGTCTGTGCCCACTTGAAGGCCAACTTGTCGTTGTCGTTATTTGAGATGAGATAAACGCAACTGCGTGATGCAATCAGGGTCGGTCTCGCTGTGCTTGATTATTGTACATATAATAATTTGCGAAAAAAAAATTAGGTACTTAAAAAGTAAAGATTTAAAGGATTAAATTTAAATTAAACATAAAATTTCAAATCCCGTAGGAGATAGAGAAGTTAATCAAAGGCCCGGCTATTTCTATATTCTTACGTCGTTCGTCACGACGGCCATTCACTGTTAATTAAGCGGATAATTAACACGGTCGCGCTCTCTCTTTCTCCGTGTCCCGAAAATCTAGGATCCTCGTAAAGCCGCAAAAATATCGCAATTAGCCCGTCGAGGCAGTCTCTGTGTGATGCGGTTCCGTTGTTGTAGTGGGAGGCGAAAGTATACGGCCGAGAAACACGAGTCGACCGACAAAAAGCTCCGAGTAATTCTCGACATTTGTTTTGCACGCTGGCTGTTTTTCTCGCGGGCGAGTTTCTTCAATTGATTAATAAATATCTCCTGTACGAACTTTCTGTTACCCTCGGTCGCATCGAAACTTCGTTTCGTCGTTCTCAAGTATCGTCGGGAAATTATTTTCAACAAAAATCTCCACACGTCGCTATTTAATTTAATTAGAAAATTTGTTAAAAATTATTTTATTGTTGTAAAAAAAAAATTAAAAAATAATAAAAATACCGCTCTTGTTCCTTGCGTGATTTTCGTAAAAGAAAAACTATGCATATATTAAATACGATTATGTTGCATAATGCTTTATAGAGCAATGCGGAAACCGGACCGCGCACATACGACGATCTACTAGTACACGAGTGTAAACCGTATTAATTCAACGCTGCGCGCACTATTGTTAATTAAACGCATAATTAATTAAAAACTCTTATTGAAGTTATTAATAGCCGCGAAACACAATTCACCCGTACATAGTTGCGTATCCATCGTGGACGGCATCGAGTCGGCCTATCGATTTGTACGAGGTACTTCGTGCGTGATATTGATTCGTGTATCGGTTGAAATTACATGGGCATCGAAGCGGGATCGTGACATATCGAGAACGAGATATTATCCGCACACCTACGCGTGATCCCCAAAGATGAGCGTGCGTGCGTGCGTATAAGCATGAATATCGATTGTTATTCGGTAGCAGCTAACGCCTGTTACTGTATTAAATTTCGCATTTTGAGCTATAACATGTCAGCCGCGTGATAGATGCGTAAAGTGCGCCAAAAGTCGCGGTGAAAAATAAAATGTATTTATATTCGAGCCTATCTGGCGTCGCGACTAGCTGCTCCTCTTTTTTTCCTCCTCTCGTTTTATCCTCGTTTCATTCTCGTTTTAGGGGAAAAAATGATTTAAATCTTGCAGCTCCCGCAGGCTGCAATTTTGACGAGCAATATCATCCGTGCAAAAAGAGGCACATCGAGGTTAGCCGGGTTCTTATTACTGTCAGATCTGCCTGAATAAATTAAGGAACTAAACGAGACCGCGGATTGCATTTTGACACGAATCGCCCGGCTGCGATATTTATACGTTTTTAAATAAACATTATTTGGAACAGCACGATCGTTTTCCAGAGCAAATCAGTTCTAAGTACGTTAACAATAATTTATTATATATGTCCCATTAATATGAGTTTTGGTTTCTGCATAAAATTTTTATTCGGAATCGTATGTGCTTTAAATAAATTAAAAAAAAGAAAAAAGTTTCTTTTTCCCTCGTATAAACGTACAATCGATGCCGTGGATCATGACTATTAGTTTTCGGCTTTAAATGCCGAATCCATAAGCGATTCTCGCCAAATGTCGCTCGAGGGCAAAGGGTGGCGATGCAAAATTCGCCGAGGAAATTTTGCGTTGACAATGAATTACGGAAAGCAGGCAATTTCGCGAAAACTCGTACGGACCGACTTGTCGCGGGGGGTGGACAGGAAGAACGCCCAGAGAGTGGGTCGGTCAGGCGGCCGCAAAAAGTGCAGCCGGTGGGACGACAAATCAAATTTTCGCTCCGGCTGCACGGAGCCATGGCCCATTGTTGCTTTTTATATGCAAAGCAGGGTTAAATTATGGCGGGGGAAAGGAGGCGACGGTGGCGGTGGATTCTGCGGCCCGGGTTGGACCATTGTGCTACTTGCTGACCGGAAGCATCATTGTACTAGCACTGAGAGAGCGGTAGCCGCTATTTAAATGTATTTCGTCCGCTGTTCTAGCCGTGGCCGAACACGCGCGGTGCCACTCCGGCAAAATACACTCGAGATGCACTTTGCCACTTCTCTCGACTCGATACATATATCGTGACGGTAAATTATGACGAAGAGACGGAACGACGGTACATTTCTAGAAAAGACAAGGGCAAAAATCTAGCGAAGAAAAATGTAGAGCACATCTAGCATCCGAGGATTTTATTCGCTTTTTTTCCTTTTTATTATAAACTAGTTTTGCAAATTTTATTTTCTGTCTTACCTACTTCTTGTATATTTTTATTCGTAATTTTTTTTTATTTGAATATTTAACAGGGATATTTATATAAATGCGACGCATGCTTTTTGCCTGTGCTGTCATAACATCACGTGCACTTTACCAAAATTGCAATATAAGTGCATGCTTATATGATGCCCCGTGGGGAAGAGCATGAACGCGCGTTTCACGCATTTTTGCGATTTCGGTTGAAATGTTTGAATGGGCGACACAATAACGTAATAAACGAACGATATAAATGCGGAGGCATGCTCGCTGGAAAGTGCAACGGGGGTACAATCTGTCCGAAAGTAAATCCGTCTGATTTTTTGTTCGCCGTGGTAGCGTCAAAAAAAAAAAAAAAAAAAAAAGAAATAGATGGGAACTTTATCAAACCGCGAATATCTCTCGTCTTTGAAACTTAATCGCGCCACTTCGTACTAACGAACTCGTTTACTCCCGACTATAATGACAAATAATTAATCGTTGATAAATAACTTCGGTCGAAACGACCTATCGAACGTGCCATGGTAATCACTTCAAAGCCTCTTTGAAGACCCTTTCGCGATCGCGCAGCGGGGACCGATAATGTGATATTAAAATTGACGCGGTGATACGATTAATATAAACGCAGTGAAGCACCGGCAGATCGATCGAAGCGGCTCGTTCGTTTACACGATCGACCAGTCGACGCACTCGGTGTTCCTATATCACGATCCACTTGCAGCATGCTTGTTGCAACACACGCTGCGGTCACGCGCATCATCGCCACCGCCGCCGCGGCCGCCACCGTCATCCTCTTCGCCCGATCATCATCATTGCGATCATCATCGTCATTGTCGTCATCGGCGGTAGCATTATCGTTATTATCGGCTCGGTCGTCGTTGCGTTTCGACGTCGCCCGCGGCCGCCCGCCGTGTTTATCGATTGAATTTAGCATAATCCCCGTATTCTACGGGCGGTACATAACTGGCCGCAATTCATCGCTCAATTCCATACACCGCGATGCGTCACGCTGTGTGCTACGCGTGGACAAGACTTCTGCCCAAGCCGCGTTTCACGCGCAGCTGCGTCCACGTTACAGTTACAGGGAAGACTCGGTTGGTCGCGTGTATCATTACCAAGCGAGCTCCTAAATGGATATGTCAATTAAATAAGACATTGGGAGGGAATATATAAAATTTTGTTTCGTGGAAACTTGTGAATTTATTTAAGAAAGAAAGAAAGAGAATAAACTTTATTCTTCATCGTGATGTATTACTGTATTTAAAATGTAAAATTTATTAAAAGTGTAGAAGTTTTCTGTTTTTTTTAAAGGCAGGATAAAAAATTTCGAGTTTTGTTTCAATTTTTACAAAACTTCATTATAGATTCAATCTTTGAAGCAAAGTGTTCTGAAAGAAAATAAACCAAAAAAATAGTAGATCACTCCCTTGGAAGTTACGAGATTGTGGCAAAACGCAAGAGATTCAAACTTCGGTTCTATCTTTAATAATGAAAAGTTTCATAATTGTTAAATAATATATCATTTTCTACATTTTAAATACAGTTATAAATAACGGTAAAATGTTTTTTTCTTTTTTTTTTCTGAATTAAATTAAAACGTTTTTTCGTCAATTTAACCACGTAAACCTTTTTTAAGAACAAAACGTTCGAAGTACGAAAGAGCAACAAATTGCCGAATGCCATGTCCTTCTGTTCAATTTATAAGAAATCTTGCACGTGAGAAACGCGGTGCAAAAGAACTAATATATATGTCAGAAGCGCGAAGTTGAAAACTCCGATGCCGTTTCCGGCGAAAGAGAAGTTGCCAAGCTTTCTAGAAAACTGCTAAGCACTATTTCATTTTAATATGATTTAATGGAGGGATTATGTTAAACGAGTTTTCAGCGTTCTTGTGATTTTTTATTGTCAACCTAGTTTCGCGAGGATTATTCAGTTTCAAGAGATCAAATATCTTTTCTTTTTTTTTTTTTTTTTTTGTTTTTGTTTTTGTAAAAAAAAGGTAGAAAAAAATATTATTGAACGCATTCTGCAAACTCCTTTCAGTACTTTTAATATTCTCTTTAATATTTTGCACGGCGAAACGCGCAGCGTAATGCCTTAAAGATTAATCGTAGCGACGCGCGTTTAACTTGCAGTTGGAAATTTGCAAATCGCGTAAACTAGTGTTCCCCGCAAAAAGAAACGAGGAAGAAAAGTCGATGCTGGCGGCGGCTTGGGTTTTGGGATGGTATAGCGCGCGTTCTCGCTCGCAACATAACTCCCGCAAAATTTACTGGCTGCAGAACCGTGCGGACCGCCACCACGATTTACCTGCACTTTTATCGCGCCGTATATATAGAAATACACATGTACGCGTACATACATACGATGGGGAGACCCAGCTGTCGGTTGCACGAGCTCGTAAGTATTTCCGTACACACAGTTTGCAAGTGGTATTTGCACACGCGTGTAAATCGCACGTGTACGTGTACATAAATACATCAAAATAAAGAAACGAGGGTAGAATTAATGAGGACAAGAATGCAATTCCGTACAGTAGGACGAAAGGCACTTTAAGTGATATTTAATGCACTTGTTTACGTGACAAATTAGAAAACATCGAAATTACGTGCGAACGGACGCGTGCAAAAATCAATTCGCGCATTTTAATAGCGCTGTTAAAGCTTCGCGAACACCGCGGAGTTTATTCGCCGTTTAGTGCAACCGCAAAGCGATCCGTGAGATTTTTACGAGTCATAGTTGATCGACGGTAATCGCAAAATTTCACGAGTATTTTTATATCGCACGCCTGTGCAAAACGCATGCGAAATTGTACGAGTTATCGATGGAAAAATTTACGACCTATTTATGACGCTTTACGGTAACGTGGTATCTGATAAATTGAAGCACAGGATTGCTCCTTAAATGAATTTGTCCGAATAACGCCGAAATTAGTACTCTTTCGCTTTTCACGTTTCACTCGCGATATATTAGGAAGCGAAGTATATCGAATGGATTATTGGAATAAGTTAAATGTTGAAAGCTGTTACGCTAGTAAAAATAAGTCGTGATATATTATTAATTTCTGTTGTTTGATAAATAACAATGCCAGTATAATAAGTTATGACAAGTGGCTTTAATCGGATATCTCGGGCTGATAATCGGAATTGAAAGTTAAAAAAATGGTAACGCGCAATTAACGTGAGAGCGAGCGCGGAGAACGTGACGAATATTCGCGTTAGGCAAACGATAACGCGCGCTTGCGTCAAACGCGATTTTCCGCCGTGCAATTTAATTACTTCACCTGCATGTTTTCACTCGCGCGGCTAATATTCTGTCAAAGAGCATCACCGTATCTATAATGTCCGCGAGTTCCTACCTGCGGGAGGCTACCTACGTGGTAACGAGGATTGAAGGCGGATCGTCAGGAAAGAGGAACGAGAAATAAAAGACGAAGAGAGAAAGAGAGAGAGTGAGAGAGAGCGAAAAGGAGAGGGGGGAAAAAAGCATCGGAACGATGCGGACAAAAAATCGCTCTTGTGCGATTGAAATACGATGAACGGTTTGATCGGGTTTCCGATGGACGAGCGAAACTCCACATAAAGTTAATACCCACAGCGGCTACGACACGCTAAAATACACACGTGCGCGGCTATGTATATATCACGCGGATTTTCTCATGGGATTTCCAGTCCGGTGACGGAAGTCGGTCGAATTTTTTTTTTTTTTTGTATGTTTCCCTTTCTGTTGCCCGTTTCCTTTTTCTCTCTTTTTTTTTCCCCCTTTTTTTTTGTTTTCTATCAGCCGGAGAATCGAACGAATGATTATTGGGTTTCCAAACGGAGTACGCGACGCGAATTTATTTTTAGATTCCCGAGGCACGGGCGAGTTATCTGTAACCGTAGCCAGTGTTCAATTACATCGAGAATCTTTATATTAATCGACGAACGCGTTAAGCATTGGCCCGATACGTATCGGCAATTCGATTTTTACTTGGACTCTTTTTTTCTAATATTTACGAACTCGTGCAAGCGCGCTAATTTCACAGAGCGAAATGGTACCATGGATTTAGCTTCTACACGGCAAATGGTTTGCACGTTTCTGCCTGCGATTGCGTTACAGTTAACGAATCATTCCTGATTCTGAAACGAATGGTTCGTCGTTGCAGCGTTCTAGACATAAAATAAAAAAAACGGATGTAAATTGAATCGACAAAAAAAAAAAAAGGAATGTAAAAACAAGCGGCTTAGCGTGCACGTAAACTGAAATATCGCGAGTATCGACAAATATTGTTATAAATCATATTTCATCTCTTTTCTGTTTATTAGAAAAATTTTGAAGCTTTTTATATTTTACTTTCTTCTGACGTTTTTAATTTCTCCGAGTTTCCGAGTTTACTTGCAATAAAACCGCGGATGGTGTCGACGGTAGAAGGTAACGGAAACTAATCCGGTCGATATGGATCGTACTTCCAAGTTTTCGATCCCCACCTCGGCCGGGCGCGAAACGGGCGCGGGGGAGTTCGCGAGATGCATTAAAGCCGCGCCGAAACTTGCGCACCGCGGTCTCGTTTCATCGTTTTCGCCGATCCATCCGGCCCCGGTAGCTGGCTTTAGGTGCCGCGACGGAGTGTGTACATAAACGTGAAATCCATTAACGACATCGCCCACACGCTCGTGCACATACCAGGGATCCGGTCCGTACACACGCATGCTCGCGCTCGCGCGAAAGACGTATTACGGCCGTCTTTCCGGCGTGAAAGCGTCGTCAACGGATCGGGACGCGTCGTGTTAGCGAATTATTTCCTTGCCATACAAATGTCATTTTACGTGAATTACGACAAGAAAATTTAGGAGAGTTGCGCTCTCTTTTTTTCTACATTTCTCTCCGCGACAGGTTAATTGCCGGTTGATCTTTAAACTCGTCTTTACTTTACGGCACATTAGCTCAATAAATTATCTCTCGAAATATTTTCAAAACTTTTGATTAACCTGGAAAATTATTAAGCTAATTTGAAATTACTTAAGATTATTAACAATAATATTTAAATATAAAATATTGATATTAAACTGATTGCATATAGTAATCGATCCGCAACGTAACTGGCAGTCTAACCAATATCAGGCGTTATTACTAGCGTTCCGTCCAACTCACACATCACGGGATGTAGGGTCGCAAAAAATACTAAAAGAGAAATAAAAGTTTATTTCTTCTTTTATTTTGATGTTTAAATTATTACTTTTTTTTCTCTCGCGCAATGACTACGACAAAAAATTAAAAAAAAGAAAAAAAGAAAAGACAAAAATTTGTGTAAAAAGTAACGGCGTGTCGCCGGCGGGTCTTATCATTCACAGGGTTGGATTATTGCAATTGCAAATAGCGTGACGAAACTTTGAAACGAATTTTACCAAAAGCATCGTCGAGGGAATGCCAGTTTTCCATTCGGTCAGCTTCAGGCGAAATATCATTTCGCGGCGATAAGCCGGCCCGATGCGGCCGCGAGCGTGCGCGCGTAAAACGCGTATGTAACGCACACACAGCCGTGAGTTAATATCTATTCGACCGGCCGCGGTATATATTATACCGTCGCGGTTTCGTATTTGCATCGCCATGTTGCGATGATGTTATCTCGCGAAATTGCACACCGCGCTGTATGTAACGAATGCAACTCGATTCGCTTCGCGGATGCAGATAGATATTTTTAATACGGGCTCATTACAAGGACTGCACGGAGGAATATATGGTAATTACACGCCCGCACATAGTACAAATCACGCGCGATCGTTATTCGAGAAAGAGGGTTAAGTACCGCGTGCGTCATCGATGCGACCGCATCGGAGCCGGGAATATTTCGAATTCCGGACGTAGGATTAAAACACGCGGTCGAAGGAGCACTAAATACCAATCCGTGCGAACCAGAGATTCCACGATCGAGAAACGTTCCGATTGTGCACATTGTTTTCACGTGCACTCGACCTAATATGCCCGACTCTCTGGCTTCGCTTGGTCCACGATATCAAGATCCCCATCAAAGACGTGTCATCCGATAAATAACGACGAGTAGTGTAGGATGGACCCTTCGCTTTTCGTGCTACCGCTCAGTTTACCTTCCATAAACAGGAAAAACTATTGCGTAGCAATCACCCTCGCTACTCTTCACTCCGGCAAGCTCTCTTTCTCTCTCTTTCTTTCTCTCTCTGTTCCTCTCCTCGAAACCCAAAAAATCTCGCGTGTATACGTACTACCCACCGGTCCACCGCATTTATCTTGGTCATCCCTATCACACGGGAGGGAGAAAGAGAAAAACAGAAAGCAAGAGCGTGAGGGATGGAAATCGCCACGGAATGTAAATCACCAGCGTTTCGAAAGCCTCGCGGGTACTCTGGATTTGCGGTCGATCCGATCGACATTTATCGGCGCGCCGTCATTTTTCTTGCAAGCCGAATCGAACTACGGACGACACGTTTACTAATTTATCGTAATTAACCGCGTATCGTCGCGCGACTGCGTGACGAGTAATTTCCCCGACGCGTGAGAGTCGACACCTGTCGTATACAGCGCGGTTCTATCTTCGGAACGTCAGATTTAACGGCAGATTCCCCGTGGAATTAATCTTGATTGAACGAATCTTTTCTCGGCTGTGTCAGCAATCCACGTTAAATACTCCCGCGACGAAAAGTGTCCTTTCGAAACATTTGTAATGGAAAAATCGGTTCGAAGAATCGATCGAGGGAATCGTGATTAAAGTTTGATGTAACTAAGATGAAGTGCTCGACGTAAGTTTGCTCCTTCCTCTCTCTCTCTCTCTCTTCTCCTCTCTCACTCCTGAATACATACGCGTGTATCATTACGCAATTCGTAGTAAGGTATTGACATAGCACTAGAATACATAATTTATCCTCGCGGACTTGGTTCGTGCGCCTGCTGGATCTCTCCCGGGCGAGTCAATATTTGCCGACGTCATAGAATTTCTGCCGGTGCAGCGTCGCCCGAACCAGGTATCTGATACGTGAGCAAGCGAACGTTAGCTTTGCCGGATACGACGGCTGTGAGCCGCGACTCTACCTATGCGGCACGTAAGACGATCTCGGTCAACGAAAATCGATTCGCATTCCGGAAATCGTGCGAACGCGAGAGCTCCCTCGGCGGCGATTAATTCCGAAAATTGGTTTTCGAGACTCGGAGCAGTCAAAAATATCGGAGGTCCGCGCGCTTATTTGCATGCACGCCACTTCGTACGGCCGGCCGCGTGTAATTACAGCAAATTGCGATTGCCGGTCAACGGAGTCGCGCGAATCTGTGCGCACGCTCGCACGAATCGACGCTAATCAATAACGATAAATTGCTGCCGATAAATTATATCTCATGCAATTACAACGAATTACAAAAATTAATTAAAAACTCTATCCCTCCATCCCGCTGCCGTAATCGCTTCCCCTATGCGTTCCGACGCACTCGGCTTATTTGTAAATCGCATTTTGCGCGTGATTCCAAGTTTATTTCCGCGAACAGATATTTTTCGCGTATATTAAATTAACGTATAATTGCCGTTACACCGACGACGCAGTCGTTCCATTTCATCATTCACTCCGCGCGCGCTCTATGCAGCAGAAATAAAATAAACACGTGGCGTCCGTCGAAAGCAATCGTCCGGTCTGGCGAATAATTCCACTCGGCGAGGTGGAGATTTTTTTTTGTTTTTTTTTTTTTTTTTTTGTTTTTGTGTGTAAAAACGAAAGAGATACGAGCGCTTACGGAATAACGCTTGTACCGGATTTCTGCATTTGTTTCATCATATTTGTTAAGTGCGTACGTGCGCGTGCAAGCGTCGTGCTCTTTCGATTTATTCAAATCTTACCTCGCGTTTTTCAGAAGACCCACGCAGAATATCCGGTTCGTTTGTCCACTTCTTTCTCGTGCGTTATCAGAAGCAAGTCGGTGACGGTGCGTCGATAATAGTAGGCAACTCCGGAAATCTTTATCTGCTAGTAGAAACAAAAGGAAAAAAGCGTCACCCTTCGACTCGCGATATATCGACTCTTATTACCTTTCCCGCGCGAAGTTCTTACGTTTATCGCTTTTTCTTTTTCCCGGGTTCTTCATCGATATGCCACGACGGTCGTCTGTCGGCTCGATCTCTGTGTTGATTTCGTAAGGAATGTGCAGCCTGGAAACGCGTCTTAGTGAAAAATACTTATCAACGTTATCGTCGTCCGCGAACGACGTATTTCCCATTGCGCTTTTCCAGTCGAGTCTCAAATATTATAATTAGTATTCACCACAACGCGCAGTATCTTTTCCGCACGATATAGATGAGAATAATCACGTTAGTTAGCGAGTTATCGCGTACGCGGGATTGCCGGTGTATATTTTAATGATTGATTATTCTTGTGTGAAAGTAGACGATCGATACCTTACGTGTGCTTTATCTCTTTCTTTCCTTCTTTCCTTTTACTTTTTTACTTCCGCGAGAGTAAGTAAAACCAAAGGTAAAACAATTTTTTAAAGTAATAAAATATGTTTTAGATAAATTTTATTAAAGATGACGTGCGAGGTACATAACGTGTGCACAACGTAATTAGCGAATATAATGCTTAAATTTGTAAAACTGCGAGAAGAAGAAAAAATAACTGTCGAGTAAGGAGCATTAATCTAAACGAAGAGTTGCTTGTTCGGGTACGAAAGGTGTCAGCTGTGAGTGACGCACTCGTACCTTCCTTTATTCCCTTACTTCTGCAACCGTTTCCACGAAACTCCAGCATTACTTTGCCCTCCAGTATTATTAATAGTACGATTTTGAATTGGTTCATTTATGTCTCTTTTTTGTAAATGCTTCTCCCTTTTAATCTATCTTGTTTTTCAGTGGATCCACGAAGTCTTTGAGATAACAAAATTTTCATTTAAAATTTGGCTTGTTTCTGCATTCACAAGTCACTGTTTTCAGACAAAGAAAAATAAAATTCTCTTTTTTAGAAAATCGAAACTTAGCAAATTAATATTGAATGTTAAAGGCGATTAATATCTTTGAAAATGTATAAATAAAAAATTGTATTTTATCATTTAATAATAAAGATGTATTTTTGTATGTTACAGGTAAGTCAAACATTAAAATCTCTTCTGTCAAGAATGCATTTTGACGCTGTTCACGCGGTGAGTAACCAGATTTTTCAAGATACTAACCCGAAAACGCAAAAGACAATTCTATCGCGTACCATCAGCGCGCATTTGCATCAATCTTTTAGTCGAGCGTCTATATGACAGCGACTATTTACCGTCGAAATGACATTAATCGCTTTCGTCCCGAAATGTCCCGGCGCGCGCCCATGTTTTTCGTGAAATAAATATTTTAGCGAAACGTTTAACGTTGCGGAGAGAAATTAATTCGCGAAAACTGGAAAAAAAATTGGGAGAGAATGTGCTTATAGAGCGTTCATTTTGCGCGTACAGCCCGAAAGGAGAAATGATTATTTTACTTCTGACAGAAATAAATAGATCGAGTATTTTATGCGCGGAACTTTAGTGACGTTGCGCATATTACGGTATCGCAAAGTTATTCTGCTCGCGAAACGCTGGAAGCGCGATTTACTGTTTTGTGGAAAGTACTTTTCCCCATTTGCGTCAAAGAGAGGGTTGGGAGAGAATGCTTGAAAAAGAGAAAAAGAGAGGGGGGGGGGAGAGACAGGGAGAAAGTGAGAGAGGAGGACACCGACGTGTTAAAAAGCGAGTAGAACGAGGGAAATGCACTCAGAGCAGAGATGAGAAAAGTTTTGTTGACTTGGCTGAAATTTAATTTCGACTGGAATTTCGCTCAGAGTCCACCGACATTTTTATTAGTTCAAGATTCGCTCCCGTATCATTTTGCCGATCGCATTGACCGCTCCGATAAATTAACGATTTTTATTCGAGGCAAACGTACCTTCGAACGTACCTTTGTCCCTACGGTATTACACGCCCTGCATTCCGGACAGGTACCGGGAGATATTTAGGAATATTTTAACGCGCCGGTTTCGCTCGCTATTTTTAATTCATTTTTAATTGAATATGTACGCCGTTTATTTTTAAATAGGAAAATGTCGCGCGTACTTCATCGGGAAATCACGTCGACGGTTCATTTAACCCCTTCGTACTCGACCGATATTGGTCGCGATGCAAACCAGTTTCCAGGATCAATTTCCGCTGTTGTGATAATATCAATTGTATGTTATTTCTTTATAAATCAGTTCTGAGCTTAATAGAAAAGAGAACGAGGGAAAGAAAGAAAGATCATTTGCAGCATTCAGTGTAATCGTACCTGACGTGGGTTATTTGAACCTATCTACAAATACAAACTCATATATACAATACATAAACATTATTTTTTTTTTACACATTTTATTTACACAAGAGTAGCATTTGATTTATATTAAAGGGTAGACACAGGGCGAGCGAGAATTCGAAATTATTGCGCACAGGTGCAGATACGAAGGGGGTTAATTACCTGCGGCGCGATCCTTCTTATCCATGTGAAAGCCTTTAATGCCGCTTGATTGCCCCGAGCATTGTCCTCCCCGGACACCGACGTCGGTACGGTGAGGTTGTGTACTCCGCGGGATATCGGGCACCACGCGGCGTTTCGCGTTCTCGGTCAGCGAGACCGCGCTTTGCCGTGATGACGATTAATTGATCGCATCTTCAACAAAGAGCATCTTGAAGCAAAACGCGACAGTGCTTTCTGTAGTGTAGCGTCGCTGTCGTTAATGTTAGATCGTCGCTGCGAATCTATAGTAGTAAAACCACGTTTTACAATAGCAGTTATAACGTGAATTAGAATTCCTCGTCGTAAATACCGCGGTAGGTTTCCCTTTTCTTTAACGAGCAGCAACGCATGTACGTATGCAATTGTGTAGCTACGTGTACACGTCGTTTTGTAAATGTTATGTGATATTTTTATCTCGACTATTTTCTATCCAAAATTGATATTTTTAATTTCCTTGTAAAAATATATATATAAAAAAAAAAAATTATGTCCGATGTTAACCCGCGCGTTTCTTTATATTAACTTTTACGTTTGCACGTTTCTTTAAAAAACTGTTCAACAGGCTTTACTATCGCGCGCGATATAAGGTTTTGTTTTGTAGCATTGGTCGGATTGCCATTCCACGCTATTTGAGAAGTCGTAATCGCAGGCAGAATCGATAAAAAGGATCCTCCGTGGAAACTGGTTCGTACTTTCCTCTGTGTGGAAAAGAGTAGCAGCGAATAAATAGAAAATAAAATCTTATTTCTTACTTAATTCCGGGAGATAAGTTAATTTACGGGATTTTATCTTTAAGCTTAAATATATCGAAATATACAGGGTGTCTCTGACATCTCGTAGGATACTTGGTGGGTGGGTAGATCTCCTAGAGACAAGTGTAAATGTCCCATGTTATTTTGCATGATTTGCACTAATGACGGAGATAGGAATTTTTAAAATTAAACTTGTAAGGCAAATAGGACCGCATAGTCAGAAGCGGCTTCACCTCAGAAGTATAAGTCCTTTCCACTCGACTCAAGAATTGGACGATGTACGAGCGAGACGATGCGACAACGCGCGAGCGAAACAATGCGACAACGCGTGCGGAGAGGCGACGACGCGCGCAGACGATGCGACAACGCGCGAGCGAAACGATGCGACAACGCGTGCGGAGAGGCGACCGACGACGCGCGAGCGAGACGATGCGACAACGCGCGAGCGAAACGATGCGACAACGCGTGCGGAGAGGCGACCGACAACGCGCGAGCGAGACGATGCATCAGTTCAATGCAACAATTGTTTAAGAGCCGAACTTGTTTCAAACAACAAGAACGACAATTTGAACAATTGTTGCATTGTGTCGCTCGCGGTCGTCTCGCACGTTGTCGCATCGCTCGCTCGCGCGTTGTCATCGTCTCGCTCGCGCGTCGTCGGTCGCCTCTCCGCGTTGTCGCATCGTTTCGCTCGCGCGTCGTCATCGTCTCGCTGTATCGTCCAATTGAGTCGAGTGAAGAACTTATATTTCTGAGGCGAAGCCGCTCGACTATTTGCGCTACAAGTTTAATTTTTAGAAATTCTTATCTCCGTCATTAGTGCAAATAATGCAAAATAACATGGAACTTTTACACTTGTCTCTAGGAGATCTACCCACCCATCAAGTAGCCTTCGTTATGTCAGGGACACCCTGTATAATATTACAAGCTTGCGATAAAAAGAATGCGGCATTACATCACGTTTTCTTCAACGATAAAAAAGATTGCTTAGGAATTTAATAATAAACATTGTTTTTATCACCGTGTGGTACCCCGGGGCACGTTTCGCATATGATAATAAGGAGGTCGAAGTTTTCAATCTCGAGAAACTCGTGCGAAACGTATCGTCCCGGATTGAATTTCAGCCGCGGTCGGAGAATCTGATTCAGAACAGATTCGACGCGACGATGGGACGGGTGACGGGGTGGCAGCCGGGCGGTAGGGTAGGTGGTAGGTGGAGGTTGTAAATGCCGTCGTATTTAGGGAACCGATCCTACGCTCAAGGCTGGGGCTCGGCTGGCAGGCAAGCAGAGCTCGCGTGTCTAGACCGGAAGTGGTTCTCGTGTTAGGCGTGGCTCCTTGATATACAACCCCTTGTATCTCACGCAGCAGCAGCTACCCGAGCTACCCCGCGCCGGTATGCCTCCGCCGCCGCTGTGCACGTACGGGATGTCCAATAACCTTTGCCTAACCCCTTGAGGCGGAACGAAGTCGATCGATCTCGAGCTGGCCGACTCGGAAGTTATCCGGTGACCACTGATTTCTCTTCTCCCCACGGTCGGAAGAAGGTTGCTTTCGTTCTGTCTGCCATTCATTCTCGTCGAGAAATCTCGCGCTCCGCCCTCGCGGCGTAGGTTCACCGCTATAATTCACCATCGATCCAAAATGAATCGCAGTTTTTAGGAACACTCGCATAACAAAGCGATCGTAATCGTTCCGACGATCAATTTAGAAATGTTAAACCTCACGGGTATTTCGAATTACGGTGTAAATTTTATATTGAACGCGGCAAACGCCCTGGCTGAGAAATAGTCTCGATAGCTTTTTGTGCACCCTGTGGGAAAGGACACTCAAGAATTTTAATCAACAGTTTAGCTATATCAATTAGTGCAACGCATGATAAATTATTATATGTATCGCCTAGCTTAATATTACCCAATTACTTGATGACGCGATCTACTGCAATAATAGCGTCCTTGTTCGTATTGACATAGTGATCAGCCACAGCTGCGAACACCTAGGGCATTTATCGACCAAGCATAAATTGTCTGCATTTGATTTGTCCTATTATTAGGTTATTTCCTAAACTAACAATCGTGTTTGGCATCGTCCAAGTATATAAATACTAATTTACTGGCAAAGCATTTTATTAATTTTATTTGAAGTCGAATTGTTATGAAAGACAAATTTTGTAGTTTTAGTTTTTAATTGTAATTATTTGAAACAAATATGTATCGATAAAGGATTTTCAATGAGTCTTCATCAATCATTTTTTTAAATTATAATATAATATATTACTTGTCGTATCACTTTAATAATTACAGCTAGTTAAATTATTCTTTTAAAAATGTAAGTTTTTAAAATTCTTTCTACATTAATTTATAAATAGAAAGAAGTAACTATGTAAAATACTGCACGGGAAATAACTGATTAAGTATTAAAAATCTTGGTGAGTTTATTAATTTAAATTGATTATAGTTGAAAAATTTATTATCCAGTCTAATTACATCTCGGTGGCCTCATCAAGTTGACCTTTCCTCATTACGTATTTCACATGATACATTCAATTAGTGGACGTAATTAACACTTCTTTTTTTAAATATATTCTACATGCTAGTTTAAAATTGTATTGTACATATTTCGATTGCATAACGATTTAATGCCAATGGTATTATAATTATAAAATATTAGGCAACTTTTTGTTTGCTAAAACTTTCGATGACCGTAAATTTCAACTCTTTGACGCGCACTTTAAAATTTTGTAATTGATCAATCTTTCGAAGTTTGACTTGTTCATTTGGTCGTACGTTTCTTTAATGATCTTGCGATTTGAAATATATGAAATGCAAGCTGAGGTAATTCCATAATTTAAGGAAATTTGAGTTACCAGAATGGAATAATCAATTATTATGCAACAAAACATAATTGAATAATAGCAAATCGAGCCACAAGCTTCGTTGAACGGTACAGAAATTGCTCTAATCGGAGAGAATGTCATAGTGGTTGGTTTACCACAATATATTGTATATATATATATATCATAATTTGATAATTAATAACTAGTACACCCAACGTGTCATACGTATATAATTTTATGCTCACATTCACGGATTAGAAGTATCTAATTAATAGTATAATACGGATCCACATCAAGGGTTTTGTGCATAATGTCCGTTTTATTATAATTATCGTCAATTTTTAGCAATCTACACAACCTACGAACTTTAATTTTATCTTTTATAATTATTTTCAAGTATTAGAATATTAATATCTTTATTTTTAAATAATATAACATATATTAATAATAGTATAGATTATTTTATTAAAATAAATATTTAAATGGTTCATGATTTTTTGCTGCAATGCGTGCTTAACTCTGCATGTTGCTTAGAAACGTTATACAAATCGTGATATCTCGCGATAATTTTTACGAAAATTTGCTGAAACAATTTGCTTAGAATTTCTTAGTTCGATGGAAGGCGCAAAAAAATTAACGCTCTCATGCGGACGAATTAAAACTGTGGTCTCGAGGAAATTCTCAGAAAAAAAAACGCGTTTTGTTGTAAGGTCGTGTGTCTTGTAACTTATAATATGCGTGTGCGACAAGGGCTCGTCTAATTCCAGTGGCCACAAGAAAAGTGGGACAACGCCGACGGCGGTACCTATATCATCCTCTATCTACCATAACGCCGTATTATACCGAGCGTTTCGCCTTCGCCACCGACACGGCGGGCGACATCACCGCGGACGAGATTACATTACTTAGAGGCCCCCTACTTTGCGGTCTCGTGAAATGCACTCAAACTAATTTGCGCTCGAGAGCTCACCGGCACCCCCCGTTTTCCCCTTTTTTTCTTCGCCGCCACCTCGCGCGGTGGCTGCGGACGCAGATGAATCCTTTTGACGCGCTAATCCAACTTTGCTCTTGCGGCTTTGGGCTCGTTTTGAGCAAGAAAGAAAGAGAGATCGCACTTGCGAGTGGTTAACGAGGAAGAATTTAAATTGGTCATTGGGAGTATGCGTGGGTCGAATAAGTACGCAAGTCAGAGACCTTTCACGTTTTCAGCTTCTTCTGTATTCGTGTACCTTCCTCGTGTCTTCTTGAACGTTGGTTAAGAGATGAGTAATTTTCCGTTGTTCCCCAAGTTTTCTAAGTTCGTTGATATACGCTACTTACTTTACTTTCTTCAAGAGTCTCTCGAAATCCGACTGTTGTTTAAACTACTCCCTTTTATGTTCTGATTATATAACTCGTTACGTGATTAAACTTATTTATATTCTGAAATAACATTTGCGGATTATTAATTATTTAATTCAAGAATAAAATATTTTAGAGATAATTGCGTTCGACTGCGCACTTAGATTTTATATATCGTGCAGCCTCGTTTATCGATGTATGCATTCGGCTTTTCTGTGTTTTTAATATTCAAAAAATAATCGTAGGATCTATATTTGAAATAAAAGTATCTACCAATTTTATCTGTATAAAAGCCATTAAGCGCGATTACACCGCATTAGCAAATATTCGGCGAAAAAGAAAATGAAAAGAGATTAATCGCTCTGCTATCACTCGCTATTTTATTGCTAATATCTCCCGGCGCGTTAGGATTATCGAACTACAGTAAATGCGTTATCGCTTTCGACAAGTATTAGTTCTGAATAACGAGCGATCACGTCTGATTTTATCTGAAGGCCGAATCTTGGCTTCGTTCGAGATTTTTTTGGTAGAAATAACATCAATAGTTAACCTTTGTTAGTTTGCCGCGCTAGAGAAACATATATTAGAGTGAAATTTAATTAAAACAGCTATTTAGGTCGAGTCTCTAACCAGCCGGCTGCCGTCGTCGTTATCGTCGTTATCATCGCCGTTGACGAATTATAATATTGGCGTTTGCCCTCTTTTCGTTCTTCCGTAATTCTGAAGATGCCACTTAAATCCTTCAATTGCCGCATCTCATCGGTGAGACGTCATTACGTAAAGAAACAGGAAATTTAAAAAGAAAAAAAACCAAGAGTCGTTAGATCGCGTTGTTTTATATTGTATTAAATTTTCTACGTCAAGTAAACTTTGTGCAAAGCTGAATGTACGAGGATTATTCTGTACGACGAGGATCTTCGTTTCCTCTTTGTAGTGTGATAAAATTAAAAAAGTATTCGATAACCGTGTCGGTGACAATGACGCGACGAAAGGTTCGCATTCGACGCCTGAAGTGCCGTAAATTTATACAATTAAATCTAATAAATGTCGGAATAATTAGAAGCGTAACTGTTGTCGCGAGGTATAATTAAAAAAAATAATTGCACTTGTCTTTTACCAACGATAACGTATTGGTTTTTTTTCTCAGTTGCATTTTGTGCCATCCCGCATTTTACCTTTTTAATATCTCTACGTTCGTTTTTGTTCCCCTTTTACTGTAACGCTATTTAAATTTTAAAATTATCTTTTAATTTCTTTATCTGAATTTATTTTTTATCTGAATTAATCTAAGATACTAAAGAATGGTAATGGTTAATAAGTGTTTTATATAATAAATTTTTTTTTTATGTAAAATATTTTATTCGTTGAGTATGTTAAGTTGAAGATTTAAAAGTACACCTCTTTTAAAATGCGTGTGTATATTTAATTTTTTACTTTTATAATTTACAACGCAGCAGGAAGAAAAAATACACACACATATAATTTTAATACATCACATTTACTAGCTATTGTATTTCTATAATTTTATTGTGCTATCGTTATCTATCTTTACTAGTTTTCGAGACGTGTGCATCGAATCTTATCTAACGCATTTGGCCTACACATATTCGTAAACTTTTACAATTAACATTTTCTTCTCTAAAATTATTCTACATCAACATTCTATTTCTGCGTTGCAAAGCATTTCCGTAAGGCATATAGCAAGTTTTTATTATTTTTCTTGTCATCAATTTTTACTCTCAACTTACTTACTCGGATTTGTTGATTTACTGTGTTTGCGCGGTATATATCACATGTCGCAATAGCAATTTGCTGCAACGAAATGCACACTGCGAGACCGTTCGTCGGGGTGGCCCGCGCTCGCCGCGGTAGTTTCCAGTACCGAGAGAACCGGCCACAAAAGGGGATTTAATGACGAAATCCGGATTTAGTGAGGCGATTCCGTCGGATATAAGTGCCCGGAGAGTCGTAAGATCGTTTATATACTAGCCGTTATTCGTAGACTTAACTTTTATATAGGCGGCAGTTATCGCGCGGAACTACGCCGCTGCAGTAAATTTTGAACAAACGCCGTGACTCGGGACGCTTTTAAAGTTCACGGAAAAGTATCGTTCCGACGAATCCTGTCGATGGCTGTAAAGCGTACGCAGAAATAAATGTTGTCGCAATAACAAAATTCAAATATAATGTCGGATATGACGATCGTTCATTTATCAACTCCATTAACTTGATTCCGCACAGAATCCTTCAGAGTAGCTTAAAATATAAGTTAAAATATACATACTTAAATATACACGTGCGCACGCATACTCAACGCATTTACAATTATTTTATTTCATTAATATCGTAGATATCTTATACGTAATTTTTTTTTTCATCTTCCATTCTCTCTCACTCGGCACTCGACAAAGAATTCGAATTTAATAACATTTGTCCACCTTAAAAAGCAACAAAAGCATGTACGATCAAAGTCTCGGAGTGGAACTTCAATGGACCAGTGTTTCAGAATTCCACTGATATTCCTCACGTTACGGTTTACTAGGTGAAAAATGCCCTTCTGTCGCAACGTCGCCGATTTCGATATTCTCGCTTGTCCGCGAACGCTCGACGTCTGCCAATAATCTCAATCTCGCCATGTACAAGAGCACGCTAACATAGCCATTTTATTGCCTGCCTACGTAACAATGACGAGCGTTTACGATTGATTTATAGATCTCGATGCCACGTGCGAACCAGTACGCTTCCACGTGCTACTAGAATATACGTAAAAATCGCACACAGTTCAGGTTGCATAACGTCGCTTGAATTTTTCGTTGGAAGGATATGCATTTTTACTTAGCGTCTCGTGAGCTACTGCAAAGTTGTCAGGGCGGTTGAAAACTGTCACTTTGTTCTCACTGCCGCGAACTCACTAATTCACTAACTGGATGGACCGCGGCGGCGATCACGTGTCGTGTTGGCGATCTCTCTGGGGGCTGATGTCTAATGTCAACTACAGCTGGTTGAAGGGGACCAAATGCGTCAATTGGCGATATATTTGACCCGTGTTCAACCAGCTAAGCTTAACATTACATGGGGTTCGCTTCTGTCCATCTTCTCTCTTGCTGATTCGCGCCGGGTTGCGTAGCTTCCTCGAGCGGGTCGCGGATTCCGCGCGACCTCGCGTTACCTCGTTCGATCGCTCGCTCGCTCGCTTCGAACGATTACGTGCTTCGTCCATCCGTGAATGTCGAACGCAGAATTGTCGGCGCCTTCGATTCTGCTTGTGACATTTTGTGCCTCCCGATCCGTAATAGCCGATAACAGCGCGCCACGTTACGTTGTAACTAATTGCTGACCTTTATTTTCGGACTTTACTCGACATTACGACACTCCGCCGACGTATGAGATCGACAGGCGGGCTCAGTGACCAAAGGAAAATGAAACGTACCGAACGCGCAACGACTTGAAGAAGTATCGTTTCGTTATATTTTTGTTCCTCACGTTTTTTCGAAACCGTCGACGTTCCTCGTATCGAGATAGAGAAGCGGGATTCAAGTTAAGTAACACTCGCCAAAACGACAGAAAAATATCAATGTCGACAAATCAAAGAGCGATCGATTTCGAAACGCATTTGAAACGGATTGACAGGAGACAATAGCATTATCGTTTGTTGCGGAAAAGAGAAGCCAGGATCGTGTCTTTAAGTCGCGCTGGTGCCTTCCGGGCGACCATTAAGGGTGTCATTGTGCGCGGCGACAGAACGAGGGGAGGTTATTGGCAGGAAGAGGGACATTAAGACGGTAACAATGGACCTCGAGTCGAGCCATCCTCACCGTCGTTCTACGCCTTCCGTCATGCCGCCCTCGACAACAGCCATTTCTAGAATCTGCCGATACCAGGTCAAGCGAGCTTAACAGAATCTCTCTCGCGAAGAATCAGTACGAAATATCGAGAAAATCTTTTCCGACGCTCCGAATATTCAAGATGATAACTTTTGTCGAGTGTACTCCGGGAAGAAAAAAAAAAAAAAAGAACGCATTTCTTCGCGTCGACAATCGCGCCGTTATTGCGTCGAGAAGGAATCAGGCGCGCGCGAATAACTATTCTAGGCCCGGCATGATGCGCGAGTAACACGAGACGCGTGCGTTTAAATATATCTCGCGACCATGCACGAACTCTTGTCGCTAGTTCGCTTGTCCGTGGCCGTCGCCCGTTTCATCGAGAGTAACGAATTTTGATGCTAATTATGGTGGCACCGTGAAAAATCGAAATCAGCGTCGAATGGAGCAAAGTAGAACGGAAGATGAGGCGCGAGGTAGAGAGGATTCTGCGCGATCCCCGCGAACGAAAGAAGAGTCGAGGGTCTCGATAAAACGTCTCCGCTCGACCAACGTCAAATATGGCAATGCGATATGCCCCGCGAGTGAGGCGCCCGTTAATCTCGAGCTCATACCTTGATGCCGATCCTCCGGGCTCGCCGAGTGCTCTAAACTCTGCCTGAACGGCTTTCCGGCGCAAAGACGAACACCGAGAGTTTCTCACTCGAAATAGGCACAACACATCAGGATATGGAGCTTCGTGCTCTTTTGCTTTTTTTTTTTTTTTACGAAACTCTCGTGACACTAATTGCATCGAAACAATATCCACTAATCACAATGGATTATCTTATCGTTGCCGAATTATTTAACGTAGCACTGCACCATTCGCGATTACGCGGGCCGGCGCCGAGTGCCGTCGTCGCGACGTGAATATTTCAGACGCTCGCGCGATTCTCTCGCGTACGTCCCGTTTTCGTGTATTTTTAGAGAAATTATGCAACGACGCGCGACGTTTTATGCCAGGGCGCACCTGGCTTCGGGCATACTCCACTCCACGAATCGGATAAAATAGGCTCTCCTTGGATTCGTAGATCGATAGGGTACAAACAGCGTCGATAGCAGCAAGGTCGTTGTCGTCCGTGAAGGAACTTCGCACCGCTAACCTGATGAGCGCAGCAATGTTGCGTCTTTTCGACGGTGAGACTTAGGAAAAAATTATCTCGACGAGTCACGAGATGGTCGCCAGGGTTCCCAGTTTCGTTGGACGGTTCCGCGGCACTCTGCTTCGTTCGCTTCGTTCGCTCGGTCGATGATATTTTCGTCGACGACGGCGAATCGCGACTACTACGCGTATTATGTGTGCGTGGACGTGCGTGAGTCGTACGCGGGCAGGAAAAGAGAGAGAGAGAGAGAAAGAGAACGAGAGAAAAAGAGGAGACGGACGAAAGAGGGGCGGCGATGTGTCTACCGGCCTATATCCGGAGCGAGTCTTCTCATAAGATCACATTTTTCTCCGTGCCGAATATCGTGGCGTTTGGTGTCAAAATCCTCACGCACTCGTGGCGATGATCAATCTGTTTGCTGACTCTAATTATAGCCAATTCGCTTCGAAAACGTTGTTACTCAGAGAGATTGACGGTGCTCGGTGCAAAAAAGAAAAAAAAAAACACCAATCACGCTAACTGGCTCGAACTCGAGAATTAACGGAAGTTGACCGGCGCGACGTTAATATTCTAGGTACCTGATACGCGAAACTGACAAACTCTCGACCGAAAAGGTTCATACCCAGCGAATTCTCATGCAATATTCCGTAGCGATATATGCATATGTAGGTAAATGTCGATGGGTTACAAAGCTCGATATCGACCGTATTTTAAGTTCCATTCAACTTTTAGCTCGTCCGCCTTTATCAATTCACTTTTATTCCCGTGCTCAGTGATCGAGTCTAATGTTGTAGTCGAGGTGTTTCTGGTAAAGATCGACGAGGAGAGAAACGACAGAGCGGTTTTCTTCAAGACTTTCTCGCAGAGAGATCGGTCGGGATTTCTATTTAGACGACACGGCGTTAAATCGCGAACGGTAGGAGCGTGCGAAAATAAGCGATCTAAAGTTAGACGCGGTCTTAGAACGTGCTAATTCTAACGTTCGTCCATCACCTTTGATTCTCTAGATACAGCGTCGGGTCATCTCTCGCGAACGATCTCCACCTTTCGAACGTATTCTAACGATATCGCGAAACGATGTCAAGAGCAGACGATTATTTTACTTGCTACGACAACCGCTTACGTAAAAATAAAGTCAGAGATACCTCCCGGAGGATTTCTCAATAAATAACGAGAGAGCGATCGAAAACAATAATGAATTTTTAACGCCTCTCGAGCGACGGGCAGCCTTGGCGCGGCTCACGTTGAATATCAAAGAAACGACGGTCAAAGTTGAAGGATTTATCTCGGTTCTCTTAATTTTTTCGCTAACAAGAAAACTTTAAGCTGCTAATGAAGTTGAGTTTGAAATTAGACTTGCCGTAAAGCAAGTCGTTTGGGATTAAAAATTCAGAATCGCTTACTCGGACGGGTATAAAAGCGGAACGGCGACGAAGGGAACACCGCCGGATGAGTAATTTTGTTTACGCTCGGAATATTTTGCAGTCACGGTTTATCGAGGCGGTCGCGCGAATAATTTTATCGAAGCAAATTCAATAAGAGGCATCACTGCTTATCGTTCGATTAATTAGCGATCGCGAATGGTCGGCACTAATTGTTCGAGTGTAAAAAAGAACGTTATATTTTTTTTCTAAAGCGGACGAAATGGAGGAAATATTTTGAGGCGTGTCTGAACGCGAACGATAGGCATCGAGTTTCCGACAGATTTCTGCGCACAATTACAAAGCCAGGAGAGATCGAGTTTGAACAAGAACTTCCGGGCGTTTAACTTTGACACGGTTTCAGTCTGCCGAGTGTAAAGTTAATATCCAGTGAGCGCGAGCTTATTCTCTTTGAGCGTCGGAAATGATTTTCGACGCTTTTTAACCTTGACTCAAGCTGCTGCAAAAAATGCGTAGGTATCGTTCAGGAAG
Organism: Cardiocondyla obscurior; assembly: GCF_019399895.1. Classification (NCBI taxonomy): domain Eukaryota; kingdom Metazoa; phylum Arthropoda; class Insecta; order Hymenoptera; family Formicidae; genus Cardiocondyla; species Cardiocondyla obscurior. The sequence continues at coordinate 4,656,368 of NC_091864.1, forward strand.
CCAGAGTTTGATGTGCTCGCAAAATTATTCTCGTTAAAATTATTCCCGCGATTTGAGACTTTATTACGAGGAAAGGAAGAGAAGCGTCGATATCCGTTGGGCGTTGCAAGCGGCCGCGTGTTTTAAAGTCGACGTGCCGGATATCTCTTCGACACGCCGCTATTATTAGACCGACAACAGACGAACTTCGGCACCGGTGCCCGAGACTTCGTGCCGCGAATAATCGAAATGTTCTTGTCAATTTGCCACTGACCGTACCTAAGAAAAAAAAAACGTACTTCTCACCGACGTTTCGCCGTCCGCTTTGCTATCGCGCTAGTTATCGAACGATCGGCGCGAACGCGGCTTGTGAAGATCGCGCCCCTTTAAGAGACGCCTCAAAACCCACCGGAATACAGCAATCTTCGATGTTTGATGTTTCCCGCGATGTTTACGTTTGGTCTACATCGTTCTAGTGCATCTCTCTGGAGAGCCACGGAGTTTTTATCAGCTACGCATATAAACAGATGTACAATTTTTGGAAACGCGCCGGGAATATTATTGAGAGCCAAATGCTGTCGCGAGATTTTTTTTTATTACAACACACGCGTCGTTTCGCGATACACAACCCGTAATAATAAATCGTCTGGTCGTGATGGCGTATGTGTCGACGCATTCGACCACACGTTCTTCTGCGGCACGTCTGACTTGACGGTATTGTCTCCCCTGATACCGTTCTGAGCCGTATCCAGCGGCGGTTCTATTGTCGCGTGACGTTTCTACTGCGGCGCGCGGTGACCCGTCACGTATGACCACGCGCCTAGTAGTGGCCGTGACTGCTGGCCGTAGCGGTCTACCGGGTATTAGCGCGTCCCTATCGAGGACTCGTCGTAGATGTTGGTTTCCGTATTCGTCACGTTTCTTTCAATCACACTCTGCCGCAGCTGCGGTTCGAAGATTGTAGGATGCGTATGCGTGAGTATACGTGTTTACGTGTGTGGAGGAATAAATGTATGCGTGAAAGAAAATAAAAAAAAAGGATGTAGAGAAAAACAGGAAGAGAATGCGTCAAAGTAAAGCACGTAAAGAGGAACGAAACAAAAGAGAAAAGACGGGAAGTAGAGAAAGAACAAGAGAGGGAAAGAAAGAGGAAGAGAAAGAGAGGAGAAGAGAGGGAACGACGACGGTGAGATCCGACGGTCCGATCAGAACGTGAACGTACTACTTGGTGGGCGTCCGGGCCCGCACTGTGCAGCCGACGGCAGGCGTCGCGACGCTTCCCCGCCCGAACATGCGAGCTCCGTGCTACACGGGGGTAGGAGGCGAGAGGGCAAAAAGGATGGAGGGAGACGCCGGCGCCCCAAACGCCTGCGTACCAGCGTACCGCGACCCTTCGTGGCAGGAACGCACCAACCCTGTCCTATCCACCCGAATACCCACCCATTCCACGCGCGCGCACACTCTCGCACACGTACACACGGACGTGCACCATCACCCGTGTCGGCTCACCCTCGGTCCAACCCGTCGCACCGCGCTACCCACCCACCCCCGGCGTGCTCAAGCAAACCCACCACCCACACACACCCGAGTTTCACCCTACAGCTCCCCTCCATCGTCCCACGCCCGTCACTATGGAAAATATGAATTTGGGTCAGATACCAGCCGCCGTGCCCTAATGAACCTTTAATGTGACCCATTTCTTCCTTTCCTCCGCTCGTCGACGTGAAACAACTCTCCCGCACCCCCGTTACTTCCTCGCTCTCTTCTTCCTTCGTTCTTCGTACCTGCGTGCGTTTCGTCTACCATAGCGCACGCACGTTTTGAACTTTCTTCGCGGATTTTGTCTCTCTCTCTCTCTCTCTTTTGTTCTCTTTTTCTCCTCCCTCTCTCTCTCTTTCTCTCGTAGCAAAGAATGGTCCTAAGGGTCGTCGTCACAGTCGAGTTTATTGGCACAATTGCACCGTGTCTGATTATTGCGATGTTGAGCGACATTTACTGTTCCATACGCGGATATTAGCTCTTGGCGATTGTTTACCTCGCTCTAGTTATACACCACTTGCTTGCATTCGTTACACATTCTTGCGTAACCGCGTGCGCAGTTTCGAGAGCTTTTATTCTTTCACAGAAATGCACGTGCATACGTTAGGTGACCGGAATAAAACAACCGCGGTGTTATATTTACAATGTTGTTGCATAATACTTATCTTTGTCTGACAAAAGTGTAAAAAATGCACTGTACGATGACGTGATAAAGGTTAAAATTTATTTCACATTGTTAATTACGGGACGTGAGCACGGATAACGATGATCACTTTCAACATTGTCTATAATTAAATATCGCATGACTGTCGGCACCGATACTAATATTGGTGCATTATTCTCGGTTATAATATTTCTGAACTTTGCTCGTGCTTCGCATTCCAGCGTATCGATCGCCTAGTACGATTTAATCAGATAATCGGAAAAAAATTATCTCAAATATCTTATCTCATTAACATACGATTAAATAATTTGTATTATAAATTATTATTTTGCTCTTTCGCAGTAAGATATTTAATTGTAAAATACCTGACGATAATATCAAAAAGTATTTTTAGAACGCTGAAGCTAATACGTAAATAATGAAAACATCCTCAATAATCAATGAAATGTGTATTATTAAATTCACTTATCTGTCTAATTTGACAATGCTTTGCAATAAAAAGAAATAATTTTAATACAAATTAAAACTAAAATAATATCGTTTTACGCGAATAGGTAAATATTTGTAGTATGCAACGACGTTTGTATTAACAAACCTCTTCCCTTCCGAAAAAAAATATGACGACAAATCTTCGTTTTAATGCCGCTCGATGATTCGCGAACGTGCTTTCAAGATTAGCTTTATTTTTTCGGAAGTAATTTGGGCTCAGAACATGCGATTGCCACATTAAAAGATTTAAAGTCATGGACCGTGCGTGCGTGCGATCGTTGTAAAGGGGCACGTTCGACGATCGTATTTCTCAAACATTAAGTTTTGACTTTTATCAAACGAAATAAATCGTATGCGAAACACTTTTTTCGTCAGATTAAACGAAACTTTTTTTTTTATTTACTAGTGACCTTTTAAACTTTTATATTTTTAATTGCACGTCACAAATAGCAATAATTATCGAAGCAAATAGTTCTGTTCCGTACTTAACGGCGAACAGAAAATTATTATTGCAATTACTTTAAGCAGATTTCAATTTAAATGAAATTATGTTTATTTCTTTGAACGTTTTCTGTGCACATTTATAACTAGTTAAAAGCCCTTTTTGTCTGCACAAAGTAAACTTCCGATCTGCAATTATGCTTTTTTTAGTCGCTTTCCCATTTTGTTATAAAATGATTACCGACTCGTGTTCATCGGACATTTTTTGCCTCCCTTTAAACATATAAACTACTTTTCTATTTATAGCAAGTAATTAAGAAGCGTATACACCAACGACGCTTTATTATCGATAACGTCGACCGATTAGAATTGCATTTTCAACGCGTTTGCAGTGGCCCGTTATATCGAATTAAAATCTGATGTAAATCGCTTATAATTACGGTGCATCGCGTGTATATTACACGGCGCGAGAGCTACTCGGCACGCTATGTACGTGTTGTTAAATATGGTCGATGTAGGGACGAAAGAAGTAGATGTCACGGTCGTATTTTGCGATAAAAGCTTCGCAATCAAAATTATCAAAACTATCGATTGGTTCGCGCCTTTTTTCCCCAAGCAATTAAGTAAACGAACTCTGTGCGATATATTCGCGCTTTTTCGTTTGACATTTCCTACAGTCGATGAATGAAAGCGCATCAGTGAATGGAACATGGGGTGAGCATCGCGTGACTGTCGAGCCACACGTATACATACACGAAACACGGACACACGATTTCTTCTCTAGGAAAATGAATGTCGAAGATGATTCACAAAGATTCGACGCGAATGTCAAATCTGATTTTCTAAATAGAATCTTACGTGACGGAATCGGAATTTGATTACTCAATTAGGAATGTAAAAAAATTTTTAAAACTTTAGGGGAAATTAAATAGGATTGCTAAAAGGAACAACGGTATTCCCTTTAAGAATAAAACCGTATTTAGTTTAAACTTTAAAAAATTTTCCGATTTATTTTATCCGCTTGTTTACGAACGTATACTGGAGTCAGGTGGATATTGCATTCTCATTTACTAGGCAAGAATTATTCGAGAAAAAAAAAAAAAAAAAAAAAAAAGAGAGAAGAGACTGCCTAGATGTAGCGCAATGGAAAACAATGGTCCTTAACGAGTCCGTAAATAATTGATTTGGAAATGTTACAGAAACAATAGCAGCATCCTGAGCTAATGCAGCGTATACCTTCCACCCGAATCTATTTTCGTATCCGTCTCTCTTTCTTCCTTCTCTCTTTCTCTCTCGACCTCTTTTTCCTCTCTTCAAAGCGGGTTATAAAATCCATTATCGCTGCGATAAATATTAAACTTCTCTTTTCGCTTTCGTTTCTCCGCGTGAAATTGCTCTGTGCCGTTAATGGCCTTGTTATCGATTCGTGCTGTCAAAGAAAACACCTTTTGCGGGGGTGAGCCATGAGGCGCGATAGCGCGCCCTGCAAATAATCCGTCTTCCGTCGAATTTGTGCCACGCGCGTTCTCATTAATTTCTCACGTCTCGAGCGACGGAAGACCATTCGAATTCGCGTTAAGACACCGAATCGAATTTTCAAGCGTGAGAGGCAACACAAAAAAAAAAAGAAAAAAAAAGAAGAAAAAACGGAACAGTCGAGATAAGATAGCAACTGCGATTCCCCTAACAGCGTGTATAAAACGTTTTAACACTGTTCATAATATTTTTCCATTTTCATAAAAGGAAATAGAAACAGAGTGGGAACAGATTTAAAATAGAATATTTTGTAAAAGCATAATAAAATATTGTATTAAGAGGAAGTTATTTTGTTTCTGCGGTAAAGCTTGTTATTATTCATCACAATAATGAAAATAACGCGACAGACTTCATCTAATTAGTCGATGCGGAAAAAAAAGAAAAAAAAAAAGAAAAAAAAACGTAAAATAAAAACGACACTGTCGCCGGCGAACGAACAAAATGAACGTTTCAGAGACGGCTCGTCGAATGTCTGCTCTCGCGAGAAACGCAATATCGTGCGCTCTCGTATCTCGAGCGGCCGTAATCCCGCGTCGAATCGCGAGAGATTGCGTTTCTTTTTGGCGACAGTTTCTTCGTCGTCGCGCCCGAAAGCGCGATTCCTCGGGAAGGGAATGCGGAGGAAAAAGAGAACTCGTCATCGCGGAGTTAATCGTCGCCCCGTCCTTAATCACTGCGCTCGATGGCACGGATATTGTTTGACAATTTGTCATCCGCGCTCGACGTTTATTGCGCCTCGCGCGCGCATTTATTACATCGGCGCGCGGTCCGATCTTGCCACGGGTAATTATGAGTGCCGCTATCACCATCCGCGCAGTACACATCCATTCATTCCGTTCGCGGCGCGATGTAAAAGCTCGCGCGACGCGGCATGAAATATGCATCGGTCTCCATTGATAATTATGCAACCTGATAACGCGCGCGTCCGTACTAGCGCCGGGCGCATTTCCATTTCTCTCTTATTAAAAATAAAACCGACGGGCTCGCGCACACCCGTCCTCCATCGTATTTCTCGTTCTCCACCATATTTACTGCCTTTATCTCCTCATGCCTGTGTGAAAGCGCGCCTGATCGTTGCTTTAATTCGATTCTCTTGCATATTACGATCGTAGATGACCCGGTTATTGTTCATTTCTCTCGCCTTTTACCGTTTTTTTTTTTCTGCGCCAATTATTCATTTAAATTGCCTTTATAACGTACAGGTATATTTCTAAGTTATCTACCTATTTTGCGCACCTTTTCTTTATATATTCCGCCCTTCATCTTTTTTACAGATTCTTTTTCTCTTAGTTTCTTCGTGTACTTGCTTTAGTATATTTTTCTTCTATGAACTGACTCTCTTTTGTTACTCGCTGTTACGTTTCTCTCACCCTGCGTCATCTTTATTGGCTTTTTTACACGTATTCTTTTCCCATCTTCAGTCTCCTCTATTTTTTTAATGTACAGCGGCGTAGTCGCGAACCGTTTTATCGTCGACGACGGTCGCTCCTGCAGTCGTAACTTCAATTCAATCGTATCGTATGTCCACAAAATGATATACGCGATGCATTCCCGTTGCATGTGCACGCATGTGGCGCTACGTAGGCACGAAAAGGAAAACTCTGGCTTTGTCGTCGCGTTCGTTACTTGAACGAAATCGTTCCTTTTTCTATCTCCCCGCTTTCGCGACTACGACGTTGAGCAGGACGATTTACCGACTGGAAATTGAAAAACGAATTCAATTTCGCAGAGTCGACTTGTCGCCTCTCCAGCGCTCTCCAAAAAATCGATCTCGCCCGCTTTACATTCCTTATTCTTCGGCTAAAATATCTGTCAGTAAACGCACCTGCCATTAATTTCTTATCAAAGCTAAATCCACAGGGAAAGTGGTTCAGGTAGACTCGCGGCGAGGTCGTAAGGCGTAATCTGTGACCTCGTTACGTTTCAACGATGAGTGGTGACTTTTCATCGACCTTTCACGCGGATACAAAAGGGGCGCGCGAGCGGGCCATTAAGTCGAGTTAGCGACGTCGGTACACACCCTTAGAAATCAGGTGGGGGACGCGTCCGATAAACGGAGGCGAGCAGCACGAGTCGAGACCCTGTCGAGCGACTGTACGAGTGGCAGTCGGCCACCGCCGACGTGATTAGCTAAGTGATTGGAACTCCACCCTGCCGGTTGAGGGCCGATAACCCATTACGCCTCGTGATTCCCTTTCTTCCGCGCAGCGAAGGATCGCCTTCTTCGTTCCGCGAATATCTTATCGGCTGCTTTCGACAGCGGTATTCCCGATCGATCGGTTAGCGGGAAAGTTCCCGCCTTTGTCAAGCCGTGTATTCTCTTCAAGATTGAGTTAATCAACTATTGTTACGGAACTCGTTTGCAGTTAACATTTAAAACGCGAGCAAAAGTTACCATAATGATTTATATTGTTAAGACGCGCTTGTAAAAAAAAAAAAAACGTTGTATATAAAAGTTAAACTTTCCGCGATAGAAACGAGGATCGTTTAACGCTGGTAGCAAATCTGTTAATCTTTCGATAATGTTTTGCCTCAATAAAACCGTTGAATTTTTTCAAGCTCGGCTGCTCGATTTTCTATCTTTTCGCAGTTATCTATGCTTTTATTTACGATCCGCGGGTAACTCAACGTACATCGATATCTCGAAACTTCTCGCGACAGCATAAAAGAAATTCTGTTCGACGTTAACGGTTAATTTACCGCGACTGTTTACCGAATCACGCGATCGATCCCGTGCAGGCGGCACGCTCTTTTCGAGCTGTCCGTTCGTCGTCGTACATCCCCTTTAGAAGATCACGTTACAAGTCGGTCGACCCGCAACCCGATAGTTACCAATGTGTCGGCTGACACTTTTCCACCGAGTGATAATGTTGCGAATAAACTTGGTCTCTAGTCGTTCCCCCACGAACGGAATTGGATGGTGCGCGTCGAATCATCGTTGTAAGTATCATTCAAGTTGCGCCGTGACGCATGGGCGCGGTCATTTCGACGAAGGCTATCGATAAAATCGTGGCTTTTGATTTACGCGCGACATCCTTGAACCGATTACGGTGCGGACCGTGCCGTCTACGCGTCATTGTTCCCTTCGAATCGCACGAATCTGTTTCTCAATCCAATTAGTACGCGTTTCACCACACAATACTACTTCCAATTATCAGATTTATTACATTGTCAACTATCGGCCGGTGGACGTCATTATTTTCCGTGGCCAATTCTCGGCGCGAAACGCGATTTACAATTACGACTCGGCCGAGGTTTGCGAGCCCTGGCGCGCGCTCGAGTTCCCGTTCCACTTTGTCTCCGCCGTTCGTCTTCGGAAAATTATGGATTCCGCCGATTTAATTTGATTCAGAAGTTTCGCATCGGCGGCACAATTAGTTTACCTCGTTATCCTCATAATATAATGAGCTAAGTTTGCGAACAGTCGATCACGCTCGAGCTACGAAAGTCACTCGGACAAGAATTTCAAAGCCGTCATCCTCGCCGGCGAAATGGTCGCTAATTTTACACGTACGTCACATCCGAAGCCATCGGAATGCCGACTTGCCGTTAATTGTGGCATTTGGCGAAACGGGGGAGATAATTTCGATACGTTTGAGAAATATTATACGCTTACGATGACAAATCTAAATGAAGAGAAATGAAGATTTATTTCGGACGTCGCGTCGGATGAACGTAGAATTAAAACCACATAATTAACTCCTTTACTTCGAGATGAAATTTCTCTACGTATTGTTGCCCCGAGCCACGCGGCGGTTTCGTGCAACGACGCGATTGCTCAGCACGTTTCATTTGCGACGGCCAAATACGTAATCGTAAGACGGGGATTTGGAAGAAAGGCCAGCGCGATAACCGTTCGTTCGATCCGGCCGGGCCGGTCGGTGGTTTCGAGAGATACGCTTAATAAAGCGTCGAAAGCGCGACGCTCTCAGGACGCAGCAGCCGCGAGTCTAATATCAACGTAAATGCAACTGTTTTGTATGCTAATTGACTCATATACATACATATGCTACTCAGCCCGCGTCGCTACCCGCTAAATAGATAGACCTGATGCGCCGAGGGTGCATAACGGCGCTCCGCCCCGGTACTCTCTTGCGGAGAGACACGACAGGCGCACCAGCGAAGCCCATTTGTGTCCAGCAGCTTGTAACTCCGTGTCAACCTTGCGTTCACATACTCCGGCCGGGATGTCAGGCCAGATACACAATTTGTTAGCACCACAATATTAAAGAGAAAGGGGGAGATAAAGATTGAAGAAAAAACGTGCGTGCGCGCGCGTTGCTCCGCGTATTTGCGTTCTATCGAATGCGAAGTAGCCGAATTCAAATACTGGTCGAGCAATTTGTCAGGAGCCATTAAGTAATTTTTTACATTATTGCATCTCGGCGTAATACTAATGAAATTGTTAACAATTTTTTTTTTTTTCTTGCATGTTTTTTTATGTATATAAACGTCACGCACACACGCGTTCGCGCAAGTGTAGGGAGAATGAGAGATAGAAATATGACGAGTTTTACATACTCCGCGTCGTGCGAGAAATTTCAAAGGGCGTAGACATTTACGAAGCGCCATAGCAGTTCGAGGCTATTACACAACGAACGTATATAGATCGAAAACGTCATGAGTGCTTTCCAACGGATGTACTCGCAAACGCGTCGCGAACAACCCGCATGTGCCGAATGCAACTCGCTTTTACCGAGCTCACTCGCAACTTGATGTCGATGTTGTTGCATTCCTGTTTTCATAAATGCATCCGAACGTCAAACATACCGTATGCGCCGTTTACAGCCGTCGTAAGTTGGGAGAGCGAGAGTGTTGACTAAATAAACTATACTTCTCCGACGTTTCCACGGCCGCCGTTTCCTGGATTGCACGGTCACCGTAAATTTACAATTTCCTTAATAGCTCGGCTTCACGTCTAACTTTTATCTTTCGAATTCCGTCTAGATTAGAATCGTACTTGAAGTCATTTAATTTTAAAAACTCAAAAACTAAAATAGAATTTATAAAAATAAAAGAGAAAATAGAGAAGCGAGGGAGAAAAAGAGAGAACACACGAGATACAAAATTCTTTCTTTCACTAAAAAAAAAAAAAAAAAAATTCTTTGTAATTACTCATTTTATTGATGAATTGTCAATGAACGATTTAATTTTGATCAAGATTTCGACCTGCAATATGAAATGCCCTGCCCGGTTTCCAATACTATGTTTATTACCCAAGATTTATTTAATAGACCGCTTTCACCATTTGTATACCATGTTCGTTTACATATTCAACGGCATAGAGAACTATTTGACCGAAAACTGACTCAGCGTGTTACCGTGTGTGGTACAACCACTGGCGATAGAATTGCGAGAGCGAATCGTAATTTATTTATCATTAAAAACGGTAATTTCAAGATTTTAGAATTTTCCAGTACGAAAATACTGTAATATCTCATAAAATATTTGCTTGAATAATTCGAGGTATTTATGTGTATATTTATTATATAATTTCAGATATTTAATTTAAGTTAAAAATCGACAGTGTACTTTTTTGGGGCTTGATAACTTTTTGCTACTTTAAATTGGTTTTTGTCATACAATATGCTGTCTTTAACATTACATGTAAATTATCGTTATATATTATTTAAATATGTAACGTTATTGAATTTAAGTGATAGTATTATAATTGCGTTTTTTGCCATTAAATTAGATAATAATTGCGATTATTGTCTCACGTAAACTTGTGCCTATCTTGAGAAAGACGCGTTTTCCGCCGAGCTATTTGACATTAATAAACTCGGATAGGAGCAAAACGAGTGTGTCAGCACAAAGTCGCCTCATTTTACATCCCAATAAACCGGTATTAGCTGCCGCAATAAATACTCCGCGCGCATTGTTTGCACCGATAGCAGCTTCATCCGTTTGTTGATTAAAGCCGACGTATAATTCTTGAATAATTCGAAATGAGCCCGCGATTATCCGCGATTAGTTACACTAACGCGTATTATAAACGAGAAGCGGATAATTAATGCGAGCCGGCATATTAATTTATTGCGAGATGCGCGTACACAAAGAACCGTGTAATCCGCAACACGATCCTAAATATCTTAGAACTTTCGGGCTACGTAATAGTTAACGGCTGCAGCTTAAGTCGCAGGGAATTGGTTTGAATCGCCTCGCGGATCTGCCGGCGCTTCGTGAACTTTATAAAGTACAAAGGCCGTGAACTTAATTCTGTCCTTATCATTGCTCGTCATCGGTAGGCGCTACTTCCGACCGCCATTTCACTGATTTACTCGGCGAGTTTTATCCACGGCCGGTGATTTCGTAGAGTGCGCGCCGCTTACAACACCGCCGTAAAGACCCGATCGAAATTTATAGAATAGGCTGTTAATAGCCGATACGCCGTTCGCCAACTGCAATCTGACTCCGGACTTACTCCGTTGCAGAATTTCAAACGGCCCTACGCTACGCGAATAGGATCCATTAAGATAGAATATTAATCGCCCCTGCACGATCGTATCGCGGCGAGGCGTAATCTCTCATCGTCGCGTTCTTTCTGCTCTACTCCAACAAATGTAATCTGCATTTTAATCCGAATTCATACGGCGATAGTAATTCCAGCTGCATGTTTAATGCGTTTACCGGGTTGAGATGTACAGCTTGCTCTGACGGCGACGAGATTTTCGAGATTCTATCTCGGCGCGTAACACATCCGTGTAATAACTTCGATCGATCATTAGAAATTTTAATCGTCTCCGAGCATGTAAACGCGAGGTCGGTGAAAAGTAAGTACCGAATGCGCTGAAACATAAAGTATAAAAGAGTAATGTACCGGCGAGATATAGCAATCCTAATTCAGAGGGTGGTTAAACGTCGATCAACGTGCCACCACGCTCCATCAGCGGCCGGCGCGTCTGACCACACCGTTCAGTTACTACTGCCGCGTCTCTTCGGTCGTTCGACTCGCAGCTGTCTGATAAAAGTACTCCATAAAACGCAGTAATGGCCGTAACTGCATCAACGCGGAGGAGCGGGATGATGGGTCGAGTATCGCTGATGCGATACTCTGCCTTTTCCGTGTCATTACGGCAATACGCGACTTTATTCCTCGTGCGCCATTCCCGGCCGTCTGGATGCATCGTATTCATATCACGCGTGTTATATTTAGACTACTTTAGCTACGAGCGTCGTATGAATATTATTTTGTTACGTTATTTCTGCAGCAACGTTAATTATTTCCGCGTAATTAAAAACAAAAATTTTATCGCGCTAAATGCAACGCAATTTGATACGATTAATTAGTTGCGGGACAAAAATTACAAAAATATAGAGAACTATACGTGTAGAGAAAAATAGTGCGATCCATATTAAAATACGACTGTTGGCTCCGTATGTTTTCTAAGAAAACTCACGTTCGCGAAGATAACGATAATGCAGCGTTCCCCCATCGCGTTTCTTTATGCTTTCCCAACGATTGTGTGCTTGCGCAGACTGTGTTTGATCAACCCGCGCGATACGCACGCGTTATTCTCTCACGCCAGCTGACGAAAATAAATCGCCGCCGAGACACGAAAACACGCTTATCTTGCGTCCAATTATAACGCGTACGCAATCGTAATTAACGGTAACATCTGGCAAAAGTGTCGAGGCTTCTATCCCGAGCGGGATCTCTCGCGGGAGCCGCGTCTCAACCGGGCGGCATCATTAAACATTTCTAACGAAATTTAAACTTTGCCTCCGGGGCACGCGGGCGCATCGGTATATATCTGCGCCGACAGAACGCATCGGTGTAAACAGCCAACTTACTAATTACCCACATCTGTTACCGGCGGACGCAATTCTCCTCTCCGATACTCGAGTTACCTATTACTACGGTCTGTGTGGCTAAATCGACGCTGAACTTGGTACTCGCGATCGAATCGCCGGAACTCTAGGAGACCGCGCGGGAATTGAAACAAGGTACGGTTCATACGAGTCGATGCAGAGAGCGGCCTCGGCGGTTCTGAGCAATTCAGCCGAGATTGTAGACGCAGTTTGTGCGTTGACAGCGACGAGCGACGTCGCACTGTTAAACCGTTAAGGCTCTGTTCCGACGAACCCCCAGCCGACGCCTATCGACTGCTGCGCAAGCTCCCTTGGCTTGCCCAGAGAGCCTGAAACACGGAGGCGCCTCGTGTCCCTGAACACTTTGAGCTCGCCGCAAGCGTAAACCCGTCCTCCGCCACCACCACCACCACCACCACTATCGCCGCCGTCGTCGCCGCTGCCGGTAACCGTCCTCGATCCTTCTCTCTTCCCTTTCTCTCCCCCAGCTGGCCGCCACCGAGCGCACAGCACACCCTGCAGACACGAGCGGACTCGTTCTTTCACCCCGAACAGTTGAGAGCGACGACGAGCTCTCGTAGTTTTATTAAGGCTTGTAGGGTGTTTAGGATGTTGAGTGAAGTGACTCGCTCGCAACCGCCGACTTCTTCCGCCGCTAGTCTAACGCTCGTATCACGAGGGCGAGATCTTACGAGCCTGGCTCCGCTGCCGCATTCAGTAAGCAAAATCCGTTCAGTACTCTATTTCTTCTCTTAAATTCGCATTAGAATTATCGCGGGAACGCGAATCGGTTTTCGATCTTTATGACGCGATGTAGACGAACGATACTATTCGGACTTCGAGTCCTTCTCGCGATGCAATTTGCGATCGTTCTCAAGTACACGGAAGGTACTTTCAAGAGCGCTTCTCTTCGCCCAACGCGAGATTTTCTGTTATTTGCATTCAATGTCAACGCAGTCGTACGAGACTGACCCGCGTGGACTCGCATTCGCCGGGCATATCTACGGGACGAGCGTGCCTCTGATCCCTTAATGGTTCGTCCTAGATCGTTTCACAGAACGGCGCCGAGAATTCGCACGTCCAGCTAGGTCGTTTGTACGCGTTAAAATCGCCCGACGTCACGCGAATTGCCATTCTCCGTCACGTACCATGATTTCAGCCAAACCGAGATAAAACAGGGCCCGGTGTCTTACATGTCCCCGTATCTCCATCTAGTTTGTCCTCGTAAAGCGTCGTAATGGGTATATGCAGTCTCCCGCTCACGCGCCACGATATAAGTAGTTTATTCTTGCATTTTCACCCGCGAAAAAGGATTTGTCGTGTTCTACCAGGGACACGACTATAACCATTAAACGAGATGTAATACCTGCCCTCCGGAAATTGAGCTAATATCTCTTTGCGCGGCGTATGTATTTAGTATATTTAATATAATAACATATTCAGATTTGCTTTTATCGATCGATCACCGCCGGAAGGAAAGAGAATCGATCAAAGACACATCAGGTTAATTTGAAATGCTTTTTGAACTTGCCAAGCGAAATGAAATGATGTTAATGCGCGTATTCATATCCGTTCGCAAGCCGTTTCGCAGCGGAGAAAAGGGACGAAAAGGGCTAGATAACGCCGGGAGACGAACGACGGGTAGGGACGGATGCAAGGAAAGGAGAAATAACATAAAAATGTTGGCCCCACTCCAAAGAGCTTGCCAAGTCTCAAACGACTACTAAATCAAAATACCTAGCTACCCGGGGCCGGCGTACCAGTCGAGTTAAATTTTATTCCAAATCCTTTTATCGCAAAACCTATTTCCGCGGAAAAATGTAAATCTTGGTTACTGAGCGCTCCGGCGTCGTCCACCTTCACTCAAATCGCGCACCGTTCGCCATTTCTTCTTCCGCGTCCCGCTCTTCGGCGATACCGCTGCGTTACGGCCTCCTTCCGCTCCTCGTCGAAACGATACTCTAACTTTTCCCCGGACATACTTAGAATATTCCGCGTGATACATGGATCCTATTGTTCCGCGTGAAATAAAATCGCGCGAGAAGAGCCCGTTTACGATCGAAATTTCTCACGTGACGCGAACTATTTCTGTTCCAGATTACATGCTTTATAACGCAGCGTCAGAATATCCTTTTGATTTTATGGTCAACATCAAAAACATGATTTTATAGCAGCAAAAACATTTTATATGAGCATTTTCTTGATGTGTCTTTTAAGTCTTCGTTTCTTGAACTACACGATAACACATGTACAATTAGATCTTTTTTTTTTTTTTTTTTTTTTTTTTTTTGCCTTACTTTTTTAAGATTTATATATTTTTTAATTGCTTTTAACATAATTATCTTCTCAAAAAATATTTTATTATTAATTTGGAATTCTGAAAATTTGTAGATTATAAAATTAAAAAGCTTATTTTTATCTTTTTTAATTTATTTAAAATTTTTAGAAAAAAAGAAATGTCAAAAAATTTTTTAATTAATTACGTTTAAATGACAGAACGTGCTAAATTATTTAAATTAAAAAGTATTTGGAATTCTGTATATTTTAACTGAGGAAAAAGAGTACTATCTCTGATTGGAAGCGCTGTCGGCAAAAGAATTCTTAAACTCAATGTGTGCACCTGCCGCGTATATTTGTGGGATTAAAGGCGAATGCGAAAGCCAGTGGAGCCGGTGAAACAATGCCAGAGAACTCGAGGATGCCACAAAGCACGACTTGGAAAATCCCCAAGATCTTCGCGTCTAACGTTACTCGACGTAATCGAGTCCACGGTCGTCGTGTTCACGTCATACGCCGTGAAAACGCGTACAGCGGAGGAGTTCGCCGTCGGTTCTCGGGCTTAAACGGGCTCTCGAGTGAAGCCGAGTTATACCGATTTCGAGGTTTTTCACGACGACAGAGGTGACAATTCGAGATTTCGAGGATCGATCGAAGAGAGCCGTGAAGTACGAGCGTTCTCGAGGAACTTGCGGCACTCGAAGTGTTCGAGTCGGATCGAGTGTTTTAGCTAGCGGAGCTTCCAAGTCCGGTCGGGCGTCTTTCCGGTTGCGAAAATCGCTGCTTTTAGGAGAGATCTCTGTAAAAACGTATTAACTCCGAGTCGAGTGGAATCACGTTAGGATCGTTTTCCTCTTTTCCCTGTATCTTTTCTCGCCCGGGTTTGAACTCCATCCTCTAAACATTTTTATCTTTAGATTACTGTGCTTTCATATATAACACTATAAGCGAGCCAACGAGAAACAATTTCCGTAGATTTGCGTTCCGTTGTTTTGTTCGCCGCAATTTGGTCCCACGGTAGAGCACTTGGCGTCGCAACGCGCTGAGCGCATCACGAATGTAAATTCTCAGAAAGTTTCGGACCAGCGGAAGGAACATCCTCGCGTACAATAGCGAAGCACCGGGCGAGAATGCTTGGTATAACAAAACTAATATTGATTCGATTCTACTTTTGTTCAAGAATTAACAAGACACTTCCTGCTACGAATTTTGGTCCCGTAATGTATCGAATCGTATTAATTCAACTCCCGACGTCGCTAATAAATTCAATTATTAAACTGTCTAAATCAACCTCGTGATACGCTTCTAATTTTATCAACGCGACATAAAATTTAAAGAGCAATTTAATAATATTTTTAAATATAACAATTTTTGAATTTTTTTTACCGCATTACATTATAATTATTTTGAAATCCGATTAGATTTTAAAAACTGTGATTCGCGAATAATCAGCGTCGTCTTATCTGCAACATACCGCACAACTTTTAATGGAAGATAACACTTGAGGTCTTTGTTGTATCATCCCCCGCGAGGGAGAAGGCAGAGTTCGGTTACGTCCGTCGCGAGAAGAAACAATTTCGACGAAGTAGCGATGTTTTGCTACCTTCACCATCTCATCGCGAATGCAAATTCCCGCGAGAAGTTCCGATAGAAGGAGCTTCCGAGTACAACGCAAGGCAACAGCGAGGCGCTTTTGGCGGAGCGAGGGTGATGAATTTTTAATAAATTATTCATTAGGGGCGGAGAAACGCGCAGCCGAATTGTCGGCTGCGAAGAAACCGATCGAACCGGGCGTCCATTAATCGGATATAAAGATGCGAGTAGCTCGGCTGCTCCTTATCGGCAACGCGAAGGTCCGGGACGCGGAGAGAAGCGGGAGGTAGCGAGAGACGAGAAATATCTGGATAAGGGCGAAGAATACGTCTCGACCATCAATTCTTGCTCCCCTTTTCGAGCCCAGCCGAGATGGATCCCATTCATACGAGGGTGATTAATTGATCGGCCCGCGGGGAAATCGTTCCGATGATCTCGATGATCCTAACAATCCGAGACGCGCGCCGCTCAAATGCCCACGAAAGCTAGTCGTCGCGTGAGAAGTTCTAATTCGCGATATCACCTCCGCCGATTTTCCGAGGCGCGTTAACCAATCGCACGCGAGACTTTCGAGAAATCTTGCCGCGAGAGCAAACGCGCGAAACTACACGCTCGTCGATTCACTATGACAAATTAATCGTGTACTACAGTGATTGATCGCCCCGATGCCCCTAGCGGACTAATGCTCAGTAAAAAGTAACGTTTATGGAAAGTGGATGATCGATCAATCGCTGTCCGCGCTCGCTCACCGGCGAATTTTAATTTCGCGTATTTGTTTACGTAGAAGTACCGCGGGCGGAAGTGCGTTTGCATCGTTACAGAGGCGCCCGCTCGCTTCTCCTTCTCGCGCGCAACGAAACAATTTACTATACCCTTAGACGTCGCGCCAATGACGGATAGGTGGTGTAACGGAGCTGCCACGGTCGAAGTAACGTAGGCGAAGAAAAATAGCGTTTCGTCTCCGGCGGCGCTTCGCTCAAAAATGCGATTATGATCGAAATTTCATTATCGGTACCCTTCGCTGTCTTCGAAAGCTCGTCAACGCGCGCCGGCGTGCCACGTTACATAACCAGAAGGCTATATCGAGAATCCCCAAAGTGTACTTTAACCATCCTCGAAAAATTCTCTCGTCTTCTTTCAAGTCCGCCTTTCGTAGATCGCCGCGAGCGAAGGCGCCGTGCGGTCCTTTTGTGTAAGGTCGCGACATCGCAACTTCGAACATTTTCAAGCTGAAAAACTGGACGCAACAGCCAATCTTTATCACATAAAATTCGCTTGGCATGTTGAGGAACATGCACGCTCGTGTTTGCTGAAGTAACATTGATCCTGGCAACACCGATGAGCGCGATTTGTGCGAGCAAGTCCGACAGTTTCGCGAAATAATGTTTAGATAGGAGAAGTTTCTTTGCTAAACATGATAATAGTAAACACGGTTTCGTAATACTTTATTACATTCGGACAGAAAACTTTTAACGTCACGAAGTCACGCGTGTTCGGCAAACAAAGCGATATTTTTTGTTAGAAAAAAAAAAAATAATAATAATAAAATAAAATAAAACGTCGCGTTTCTTGCAAAATATATTTTCTATTTCGTTGCAGCAAACACGTTTTACCGGAGCGATTGCTCAATTAATCGCGCTAATTAGCGATCTTAATTTCATGATCCGCGAGAGACGCGGCAGGAAATCTGTCAACCCGCTTTTTCTCGCGCCGGTGTCCCGGTAGGTTTCGACGCGGGCTGCAGGGACACTCTTGGCGCGGCCATTCATCAGGGTGAAATATTTTATTAAACAACCCGTCGCTTTTCGCTCCCGGCGGCCGGCATACAAATTCGAAGAGCGTCAAGCAGCGGCCTCGATTCATCACGGCTATACGTTTACCGCCGCCTGTGTTCGCGGACCAGCCGGAGAACTTTGTATCGCGTCTCGCATGATCTGTCTTCCACCTTGTGCTCTTGATTACGCATTTTAAATCTCCGATATTATTTTCTTGTCGCGATACTCCCCGATTTTCTTCGAAGAAATCAATCCGTCGCTACATTAATTTAGTTGCCATATAACGGTGGAAGTAAAACAAAATTGCGTATTAGCGCAATAAAAAAAAAAAAAGAAAAAAAAAGCATTGATTACACGGTACCGTTTAATAGATAGACGACTGAAAAAGCTCGAAAAAGAAAGAAGCAGGTCGGTGCTGTGATCTCGGAGCAAACGCGGGGTGCAGAGGCGAGCGAGGTGGAAAGAAATGGTTAAGGCCGCCAAGATTAGGGGCGAAAGGATCGGGTCTCCGGGGTGAATAGAGCAGAATAAGATTGATGCCGGCGAGTAAATTGAACGTTACGAGTGACGACAGTGCGACAAAGCCCGCAAATAATTCTCCTCGGCGGCCGTAATTTATTTTTCGCGCGCGGAACGAAGGCGGTCTTTTCGCAAGGTGCGCGTCGCGGTCGACAGAAGTACCTTCGCCGCGGCACGATTTGTTCCTTCAGCGTAGCGGAAAGCTCTTTGGCTGCTGGCTGGGATTGAAGGGTCTGGCGCGATAAAGAGGGCGGGCTCGTAGATCCGTAGCGAGAACGGATTTCTCTCGTGCTTACGAAAGGAGGAAGAATTATGCGCATCCGCGATACCCGAAGTCCCAGGGCGCATCCTGCGCAAATTCGGACGCGTCACATAAGCGATTTACATCCTGCGCCTTACCGCTCGCGATGTTTAAGCGGGGATCTTCAGAATAGTTCTCTATACACTGCAGGAAGACGCGGCAGAACGGACCCAAAACCCTTTTTAACGCCGAGGGCGTCAATACCGGGGAGGCATTTTACGGAAACGCGTGTTTTTTATCGGCACTTTGTGCCGGTGGAAAATGGAGGAGCGCTCTCGGACAGTAGACTTCGGTATTATAAAATGAAGGCTGGACCGTAAAAAGTGGAGCGGAAGACTTTTGGACGGAGTCCAAGTTTTCCGTAGGTTGCGCTACGAAGTACCGTGAGGGAATAAATTCGGCGTGGCGGCGCGGTCGGAGGACGTTGCGAGGACGCCAAGTCGACTCCTTCGAGGTTTTCCCAAACTTGAAAAATAATTGATGACACGCTGCGAAGTAGAATTCGGAATCAAGTCGGATTAAAAGATCAGAGATAGTGCCTGTGGTTTTCTATTTTGGCGAATTTGCGAAGACGCAAAAGAGATAGGAAGGGAATAATTTAACGAGGGGAGTATCATCAGGTCGGAACTTACTAATGTAAGCGATAAGAACAGTTTAAACGAATTCAATGAAGTCGCTCGTCTACCGTGAATTTAATGCCAGCAAAGTACCGAAAATAAAAAAAAATTAAAAAAAAAAAAGGGAGGACCGCCGAAGAAAGGACGAATTAAGGAACTCAAAGCGAAGGAGAAGATCAAAAGAGACTCGGCGACAGGATCCCGGTATTCCGTGCATTCCTCCCTCACCCTCGCCTCTATAACTTTTATTCGCGAGTGTGCGAAAGAAAGCGTGTTCCATAAGGATTAGAAAAAATATCATAAGGGGAGGGAATGAGTTAATTTTTCTGAGACTTTTCTCTTCAAAAGGAAAGAATTTTTTACTTAACACATTACTTTATCGCTTACTAAATGCTTTTTTCACTACCGTTTGAGTTTCTCGCTCAAGAAATTCCGAAAGAATCCCAGAACCCTTCAGAGCTCATGAAAAATTCAAAAAAAATTCTTTCTCTTCATAAATAAACGAGCCGGATCCGGAAGAGTTAAAAACCTGAAAAATCGTATGCATCCGTCTTACCGTTTGCAAAGCCGTTTCTTGAAGAATATCGCGGAGGACGCGACGGCAGCGTAGGAATTAAGAATACTTCTCAAGAAAGATTTTCGCTCCGCGCCAAGAAAGAGAACGAGACGGTTTCAATGCGGTAAAAATTCCAAATTTTAAGCCAACGAAATTTCACGCTCGCGGGGTTTTCAATGGAATCGGGACACCACCGCCTCGCTCCCGCGAAAGAAACGTTTGAGCGAATGAAGAAAACTTACTCTAATGTCGACGTGTCTCTTGAATGTGCAGTCAGACAGATACTTCAGATGGGTCAAATGATTGAGCTGCGAATAAGTCGCGAGTGGTTTTAAATCATAAATAAAAAATAACAGGTTTATTTTTTTTTATATATTTTATTTCTGGTATAACTTAATCAAAAAAAAAAAAAAAAAAAAATTTTATTTTTATTTTTAAAGCCACACGATTCAAAAATGAAAAACCAGATTAGTTGGTATTAAAATCTTTTCGGAAGGAAAGCAATCTAATATCTCTAGGGAAAACTCGAGACGTATCTGGTCTTGTATTTTATGTCGCGTCTGACATGATTCGAGGAAATTAAGGGAAAGAAGTTAAAGAGGGAGTTAGGGAAATTACGTGAAGTAAATTTTGAAAACGGGTAAAAACTAAATGTCGCTCTACGCTAAGAACCTCTCAAAGCGTATAGAAAAATAGAAAGAGAGTCGTCGAAATATTTTGCGGAAGAATTCTCGTTCTCGCGGCTACTCGTCGAAAGATCGAAAGGAAGAAAGAGCACCCTGAAAATGTACGGAGGCAAGTTCTTTTAAGACGAGAAATCAGAGCGAGTCGTCGTCTTATCTAGATAGGCCGCCATTCCGCCTCGAAAGAGAGGAACGAAGGAAATCCCAGCGCGACAAAAACTCACAGCACGGTAAAAAAGAAGAAGTAACAGGATGCTGGGAAGAGAAAGGAGGGGAGATAACTGCTGTATTAAGATTGCTAATCTAAATGAACGCTCGTTCCGGTCCACCGGCGGTTTATTCAGCACAACGGTCGTTCTTTTTAAACGCCTTAACAGCATCTTCAACAATCGTTAATCCAAGTTTTCGGCCCAAAGTTTCGACTCACGACAATCAATTTCGTCCGCCCTGTCCGCAGCAAAATTCATTTCTGCTTACGCGATGTAACCAATCGATCGCCACATCGGCAATTAACGCAATTCGCATTTAATTTTTCAGTAGACGACACAACTTGTACTATAGCTGACGTGGACTAATCCGCCAAATCCAAGAGGCAACGGTAATTACTGCGGATTATTGCCAGTTTGCCTCGTAGCTAAATCCGTGTAACAAGCTGCATCCAAATACATGCAGAGCAATGAGTGTACTTGTCATTGTAACAATTATATTTATCTGTAAAACGGAAACGAGGGTCGAAAGCTCGATAGAAATATTAACAAAATTTATGTATACCAATTTCGTGTAAACGAAAAAATTTTAATTCTCTTTATTTCGTTAAATTATTTAAGAATAATTATACATAGCAAATCGTCTTTTTAACTTTTTTTTTTAAGAAATCAGCTTTGAACGTTTCGCCTGATATTTTAGTAACGAAATGCAATACGCAACGTCGGTATGGCGTCGATGTTGGCAATCTCGGTGAAAACTAACTTTCCAGAGCGGCGGCTTGAAAGCGGAGCAGTCTGCGTGCGAGTGCGCGAACGAGTTATTTAAAATTGAAATATCGAGAGTGCTTCGAAGAAGCAGTTTAATTGAATTTAGATGTATTCCACGATCAAATACCATGCCGTCCGCGCCGCGATCCACGACAATCGACCGGCTATTAAATCCGACTGGGGGCGCCGACTTTAATTTCGCCGCGTGCGGAATGGGAGCGGACGCTTTTACCCGCGACCGCATCGAATAATTTGGCGGACGCACGTTGACGGATATGCGGGATTGGAAGCGACGCCGAGTAAATAGAATCAGGCGTGACGAAATTAATTACTTTTTTCTCTCCTCTGGTTCGCTCGCTCACTCGCTCGCTCGTCCCCCAGCGTCTCGTTTCGCCGTACACCTACTTTGTCTGCTGATCCTCTTTTCGAATCTCTAATCCCACTGCGCAGTGTTACCTTGCAACATCGTTTCCTACTCCCACGTTCGTTCCCATTAGAATGATTCACTCGGCCGTTTACTCGGCAACTTCTGTAAGTCAAACGTTATAATCGAACCGCATTCAGCCAACATTTCCTTTGTTAGTTCGACTCGTAACGAAATTAAAGGGAATCCTTTACCCTGTTTGGTTGACATACGTTCGCTACTCGTTGAAATATAAAACGGACGCTCGAGGAGAGTTAGGTTGTTAAAAATTTAATAATTAAATAGTGTATAATACGGTTTTATAATTATATGTTAGACAATTTTTTTTTTTAATAATTTTTGTTTGTTACAAAAATAAAAATAGATTCTCGTTTCTATGTTGACAATATCAACTCCCTGCTGAATTTTGTAACCAGAGTGTATTGCTTTTTCGTCTTTCTTGAAACTTCCCCGCGCCTTCTCGAGGTGTGTTGCAGTCTCGGCGCGTTTTCTTACGCTTCCGCTTCGCGACGCACGATCGTCGGGAAAAGACGAGGCCGAATGGGGAGGCAGCGTGTCGGGGTAAGGGGGTGAATTCGCGAGGCAATCGACGGCAAGGGGGTTGGTCGGAAAAGGGAAGTTGGCGGCTCTCGCAGAAAGGACCGAGCGAGCTATGAAATACGACTCAGCTATCCTCCAACGCCAACCACCGTTCGTTCCTGAAGGCGTCGGCAGCCACCTAATGCGGATACAATGGTCGACAGTTGTTGCCGGTGCTTCTTGCGCGTCGCTTTTTTACGCCGCGCCGCGTTGAGCGCGTCGGGCCAGCTGCGTTCCTTCTTCGTCTCGAAGACGGGAAAAATCTATTCGCGAAGGGGATAGGCGAGCGCCTTTTGCCGAGCACTTCGTAACGGCACAGCTCGTCCTCGGCAAAACACCGGAGAATCTCTAATTAGGCGGCATTTCCTCCCGTGACTTTAATCGTTGTATAATTGTCGCTCTTGTTTCCGTCAAGTACGCTTAAATGTCTATCGAGATTCGAGGCGTCTAAATAAATGCGTATTATAAAATTGCAGATTTGTAGTAATTGTCGAATATTTGGTGTCAGAGTTTAACGGCGAGCTATCTTAAAATTAAACATTTCAACGAGAAGTCTTCAAGAAATATTCTTTTCATCGCTAAAGAATTATTTACGATTTTTTTTTTTTTGGTTGGACTAGCGATAAGAGATGTTTTTCATTGCTTCGATGTATAAAATGAAATATACACCGGCTGGAAGCCCAGAAGACGTTTAAATCACGGGGGGTATAAGTGAAATGTATAAAACCATTACGGTTATCCCAGGCTAAAGCCGGCAACGTCATTAGGATCCACCCGATGGTCGCGACCGTATTGTTGCCGCGCGTTTGCAAGCCGCCACGTTCCATTTTCACGTAACGCACACACATTTCCCTGGATAGGCTATCCCTCGCGGTCGTTTTATCGATACGAACGACGCCCGTGCGCCTGCAGATCGCCTGATTACTCTCTCCGGAAAATCATCAGCGAACTTCCTCAACATCCTCTTCGTTTGCGCTCGTGGTGCCTTCCCTCGTCTCTCCCTGCCTCTCTGTCTCTGTTTATCTCGTTTCGTCCTTGGAAACTTTGCCATTCGCGCGAGCACGGTCCGCAAAGTAATTATGTAGTCGACGAAACATCTAACGTTGAATGCAACGCGGCTAGAAATACGTGACGAGATGTGGGAATTAGATTCTCGTATTATCTGTCGCGTGAAACCGTAGCGAGCAAATTATTAAGTAATTTAATAATAAATTTATTTTTAAACGGTGACTAATTCCTTTTAACATTCGCCTTATTTTCGCGACGAAGGTTGTGAGATAATCACGCGGGCAAAGTGATTTTGTTGTAACAAATAAGAAAGAAATCTATCAAAATTATTCAAGTAATAATGTTCGTCTAATTTGGGTTTAGTCGTCTTTAGAAAAATTTTATCGTGGATTTGCGCGAGGAGTCCAGGTCGTAAATTTCAGTTTCCATCCGCCTTTTTAGAACGTCAGCCGGTGATTAAGTTCCCAATGTTTATCCGCACGGCAAAAAGGAACAGTGGATAAAGGGTAATCCACGGTCGCTTAGAAAGAAAATCGACGGGAACGCGGTTTCTTGCGCGATTCTTTTTCTTCACAAGCAAACGGTTACCGCGAGACAAACGCACGCAGCATCCTCCGCGAACGACACTTCGTTGCCGCTAACACGACGTCACACGTGATCGCGAGCAGTTAAGATAATCTTTGCGATGAGAGATAAGAACATTCGCGATTCGCAAGGTAGCTACGATGGACGGTAATGTTTCCATATCGCCGAAGGAAATCTCTCCTTTTACAGAAAATGCCGATCTTTTCGAACTCGATACTTCCGACCGTTCAAATTTCGCGTTATCGGAAACAAAGTTTCTGTCGAATTTTTTTTTTTTTTTTTGCGAAATTCGAACTCGTTAGTTGCGCAAACACGCGCATATATTTCTTCTAATATTTCCACTTGCATGGTTTGCGGCAGCCCGGTATTATTACGTCAAAGTAAAAGTGCGACACTATATTGAATATTAATTATTAAAAAGTACTCTACCGAATACCGTAACAAGATTATCTTTCCCTTTTTTTTTATAACGTTTTATAATTTTTTTTATTTCAATATTTCTGCTGGATCAAAATTGTATCGTTCGTGAATCATTTTCTCTAAACTTGGGCGTGTGCATCTCGCTCTATAAGTTGCAAGAGCCGCTAAATTAAAATTACGCTAGAGCGAGAATCGGTTAATACAGACTTGTCACGGCCGCGTTTTTTTCTACGACGAGCACCCTAGGGAAAATCGTTCCCTTTCACGAAACGGCTCTTTGCTGTTTTTTAATATCGTGATTTTAAAATAGCCCGCTGTCTTCGATACCATTCTCGCGTAACCGAAATGGAAGACTGATGAATAGGCGCGCGGGAAAAGTATCGGCGCGATTTCTCGAAAACCGCGACGTCCTTGGTTCCCTTCCGTTGTTTCTCGTGCCAACGAACAAACGGCGTTGCTAGCGGTCCCCGGTGGTGGCATCCCATCGTACACACGGTGTTTTATAACCGACGCTCCTCCCGGCGTAAAAACACACACGATCGCCAACGGTTAACGCCAGAACGTCGCTGCTGAACGTTCCTGCACTTTATTTCTCGCCCTTCTCTTTCTCTCTCTTTTGCTTCCTCCCGCGATGTCGCCGTTTCTCCCGGATTTTATACTACCGCCATCCGCACCGACAGGCCCCGCGCCTCTTCCGCTTTTTACTGCTGAACAATACACAATTCTGTCCTCCTGTAGAGATATATCCCGGGCGAACACGCGCTCCCGCTTGCTCGCGAAATGCACCGCGCCACGCCGTGCCGAGGGTGGCTTCGTTTACATTCGAGTCTACTGTTCATCCCGAGTACGAGCGCACTCGAGGGTTGTTTCGGGTGATCGAGAGCGTATATATTGCACGGGCAATGGGGAGCGTATTAATACGAAAACTTTGAATATCGGATCACTTGTTATCGCTTTCACGCGATGAATTTCTCGTTGGCGAACGTTCCGATATCGCCTTTTCAACGTTGCTTCATAACAATCAATTCTGAAAATTGTTAGACGCAAACTAATAGCATAACATACGCTTTTTTTTTAAACTTAATTAATACAAAGTGCAAAATTATATTTTTTAAAGTTGTGATATATTTAATAATTTCTCGAGTAGAAATTAATCTAGCTATTATGATTTTGTAGCTAGTGTTAAATCGCGCAGACTATAAATATTTGTTATTTAGTAACTATCTCAGTCTAGTGTCATTAAAAAAAAAATCTGTTTAATATCCGTCTAGCCACTGTCCAGCGTGGGCCACGCAGCGAGACAATTATTACTGATTAATAACGAGCTAGAAAAGGTAGTTTTAAACATTACATTTCTGGCTTAGCGCTGGACAATTTTGCTAGACAGTTTTGCTAGAGATAAACTACGGATTAGCTAACTAGTTATTAAATAACGGTTAGACTCAATTTCCACTCGAGTGTATTATGTTCCGAACATTTGAATGTCTGAAATAAAATTCTCAGCGAATATTTTGCGAGAAATTATTGGTCGTGATTAGATATCTTTGGCGATTAATAACCTGGTAATTACATCGACGTTTCGGTAAAGCAAATATAATTTCGTGCGATATTATTCGTCGAAAATAGACGCCGAGTAGCTTTCATCGCGATTTGCGGCGATAATAGAACTGAATAATGTGCGGATTATCGTCAGGGCCAATTGATGTAACGGAAAATCGTGACATTACGTGCGACAGAGAATTTCGATCTTACAGTTTCGAACTGGCGCAGATTAATGATTAACAAATGTGAGTGAATTGAACTTGAATCGTGCCGCGTGCAGGGTAGTGTTATGATTCGCATTTAATTAGTGACTGTAGCAATTAATCTCGCGCTTTGGTGTTTGTCAAATACGTAGAATAAATCCGTCGGGTTGAAACCGATAACTCGTTAAAATTCACTGTCGTTTTAGATCCGTTCATTAACTATCTCCGCATTACTTTTGCGTTGTAGAGTAATCAAGTATATTGCGTCGCGAGCGTGATTAACATCGGGGAGTTTCAGGCGATCGCAATTAACCGTATTTTCGCAAGCGAGCGTTTACCGAGAGTCATACGAAAGGACAAAAACGTGAAAGGAAAAACATGTCTGAAAGATATCGGGTGACAGCAGAGCAATCATGGTGTTCAACTTTATTACTTGTTACTTCCGAAATTGTGTTATATGATAATTTTCCATACATTAGAATCAAGAACAAAAAAAAAAAAAAAAAAAAAAAAAACAGGAAATGCTATTTCGCAAATAGTACAATTTAATTTGTGTAATGGAGATCTCTAATTACTAACGGTATTTATTTTTATAACGCATTCTATTAATTGATTTTATATTACATGAAAATAAAATGAGAGAGATAGGAGATATTTTCCTGCAAGATAAAAAAAATAATTAATTCAAATTGTTTTAGAAGTAAACAGTTATATGAAAATATCCGGCACTGTAACTTTTTAATGTTATTTAATATACATTTAATATAATTTTCTGGTAATGAATTATACGAGGTGTTTAGATTGAAAATGTAAATTTATGAAGATAGAAGTGATGACAAATTTTTATTAACGACAAGGTTAAGCCGTACGGAACATTATCATTTTGCGAATTTTATTTATTAATTAATATTGGACATTGATATACTGAATAATGAATTTTAAATGTTATGACGAGTGACTAAGTGGAGTTACTCTTATCCTATAAATCTGTATTTAATGATAAAAATGATATTTGTTATATTTTTATTATATTCTGTTTAGTATTAACTTCACTCTTTAGACCCGAATATTTATATAGCTGCGATCGAAGAAATCGAAACAGTTTTTATGAATGCAGTTTCTAACCTTTGATAATAATTTGTAGATTATGCTTGACTTGCGACAACTTAATCACGGGTGCGTGTTACAGATTAATTTTTATTTATATTTCTGTCCGACGACATTATTCCACTTTGTACTTTAGCGAACGAACCGCAGCCCTCCCCTTTCCTCCCCGTAAATATCGCACGAGCGCACGCATTTACGTGCATTCGCAAACTGCAGTTTGGCAAACGTCCACTTCTAAATTCGAATTTACGTGAGTTCGCGGTAAAGCTGCACCCCGACATTATTTTAAATCACCGTCTATCGCTCGTATATCGATCGCGCGCGTTTCACTTGAAACACACGCACACAGGCTCACCCACACGTGAACAATGTAACAAATTAAATTCACGTTACACATGTGTAAGCTTTACATTCACCGCTTTTCCACCGTGCGTAAAATTAGCCCTTTTGTTTCTGACGTTCCTAACTATAGACTTCATTTGTGTTAATTTCACAGCAATTATCTTAAATAGCCCTATTTAATTCACACACACTTTAACCGAGACTTATAATATAATGCTATAACTGGTAAAACTTGCATTAGAGTGAAAGTAAATGTTATGCTGCTATTACTTTTAAAACTTTTACGTCATATTTTTTTTTTTGTGAACTTCTACGTAATTACTTGATTTTATTTTTCATGCACAGAGAGATACATTTTTAGAATTCGAAACAAACTAGAAAATAGGCGCGCAGAAGTGTTGAACCGAAACGATTTTTGTCTAAAAATAGTACGCCGGAGTCTGGTACGCAATTTTAATCGATTGTCAGACACAGCGTAAATGGTCTGCGCGCTAACGATTGTTCGATTTGAAATATTTTATACGACATCAAACGCGATTCTCTGTAAATACAAATATTCTGCGTTTCCGCAAATACACCCACAAGCGCGCTACAGCCGCTACGTACACTTACGACCCAACGCTTTGTAAATGGCCCATTTATACCGTTGTGATTTGTACATCGAAATTCGTTTACAATCTATTCTCGCGATCCACGCACGGTACATAGGTATGCCGCACGCGAAAGGTATAACGCGGCAAATCCGTATTTTCTAAAAAAAAAGAGAGAGAAAAGCAAGAGGTAAAAAGTATCCCGGCGCGTACGCAGCTTCGTCTCGCTTATCATCTTGGCTTAGCAGTTCAGCTTTTACCGACGGTGTTTGAGAAAATCGTTATCTCGAAGACCGCTTATCTTCGGTTAACCCTTTTACTTCGCGCGGCAGTAGTTGTACGAGAATCACTACGACATTAAATCTGCTCCGCGATTTGCCGCGCCTCGGTTTCCTCGCGCGAACGTTTTTCCCGTGCAAATCCGGGAAAAACAATACGCGATTCTACGTTGTTCCGAATGTACCGATCAACGCGCGATTCTGCCCGATACGATCGTGAATTGCATCACGCCGATAAGTAGAGCACTGTGTCATGTCCGATGTTTGAAATAGCAACAAAAAAAAAAAAAAAAAAAATTTGATAGCGAATTATTCTTTTCTTTTTTGTTTCTTCTTTTTCGAAATTTTGTCCATCGAACAATTAACGTTGAATTAAAGACGAATTAATCCGACGAATTGCATAAATTTATATGTATGTATTTTTATTTATATTACTATAAATCCCTTGTTACATACATATCTAAATAAATTTGCACAAAAACCACGTTATTTATTTGTAAGTGACGACCTTATTTGTTCGATTTAAAATAATTTTACTAAATATTTAACACATTAAAGTAAAAATGCAAATTTTGGTTAAATATTTATAAAATGATAAAATATTGGAAACACAATTTACAATTGCAATATCATTTGGCATTTAGGTATATTTGTAAATATTTTCTCTCTTTTTCTCGTTCTTGTAAAACTTTGATTTTAATATTCTGCGCTTTTAATTTAATGTCATCCTTCACGCGCACGGTAGCGAATACTTCTTGAGATGAAACCTCTCGCAGGCTCGTTCCATCGATGCCGGGCTATGAATTATGGCTGATAATTATTTGAAGCCTTGGAACAAAGGAGAATCGTATCGCGGTAGAGGGATTAGAACGAGAGAAGCATGTAAGCCGCGTAAATGATAACGGCGAACATCACGCGGAGCAGTACGATAAGACTTAATTGCGGCCTTGTTGCTTCTCTTCTCGGCCTCTTTCTCGTTTGTTCTTCTTCATCCCGGATGAACATCTCGGTCTTTCGATTTTCCGCCGGTGCAACGATCTTGTACGTCTTCGAAGGATATTCGTTTTCCTTAACGTTACTCGGACTTTTCTTTGCTCTCTCCTGCGAAATTCAATAAAACACGGGAGAACGTTACTTGCCAGTAGTTCTCAGGATAAAGTTAAGTCCTGCGCCGATCGCGATGCGCTCTCCGCAAACGATCGGGATTTCATAAAATTGGAAAACACACGAAAATGCCAATATGATAGAACGCGAAATTGTTTTAACGTCCATCGCACAGTCAACTGCGACTTGAAGAACAACGCGAGTTTCCTACGGTGAGAATCGCTCGTTGATTCGCGTATTTGAAACGTTCATTTTATCGTATGTACATCGAAAGGTAGATATGGCATTTGCTGCGACGAGCGGCGACGGCGGCTGGCATACGTGACACTCTCTTCGTTGACCGCCGAGTACGGAGGGGGGGGGGGATAGTAGTAGGGTGCGTTCCCCCTCAGTCCTTGGTGACCGGTGATACGCGACACATCTACGCGCGCGCTTCGTGTGAGATTCGACGCACACCACGCCAAGATCACGTACGCCAGCCGCCGTCGCAGCACCACGAACGCCGTTCCTGACGGTAAGTGTACGAGATGTGCCGACTTCTAAAGATTTCCGACTATCCTTCGTTGAATCGTTCACGTCTTTCGCGCATATCTTGACTCTCGTCTTTCCGACATGTAAGTTTTCCCGTATGACACTATTCGAAAACACGACGATAGTTGCATGTTTCACCATACGCTGCGTAATACGACGGCGTATTTCAATTGAATTAAATTGCGATATGCGCCATATACTTTTCGCACGCGCGCGTTTGCGAAACGTTCTAACCGCTTTAAAACGGTCGTTCTTCTCTTCGCCCACGTCCGCTTTATTCCATTTTGTACAACGTCCGCGCTATGTCCGCAGGACAATAGCACGGAAGAACCGGATCCCATTGTAGCCCCCTCTTTCCCGTCCGACTCCCGCGGCTACCAATTTAAAATTAATTGCAAAACTCGCGAAGAGCGCGCGAAGAGCTTCCTGTTCTCTCTGATTTATACTTGCGTTTCCTCGCGTCAAAAATTCCGCTCGCTCTGACCGAAGACCCGCTTTGTCCTGGTCACTTTCGAATTTATTAACTTCAAAATATAAAAATAAAAAAAAATAATAATAATAAAAAACAAAAAGAAAAAACCCGCGGAATCGAAAATCACAAATGTTTATCGAGCAGTTTGTTTTAAATTAAATTCTCAATTGCACGCGTTATGCGCGAATAAACTCGGGTATTCATTTATCATCGAGAATCGTTTGAAAGCGGAAATGACCGGTGACCAGAATCTTCAATTTTGCGAGCGTCTCTCGGGACCGATAGACATCCTTTTTTTTTTGCATTGAAATCGGATCGCATGCAGATGCAATCGTCAGGTATAAATCCGACGCGACGCTGTGCTGGGTCTCTGCCGAGTGCGAGTCGCAATTCGATCGACTCTCTTCACGCGCACTAGCTGTCCGAAAAATGGCTGGAAAAAGGCGTATGCAAACGTGAACCATTTGGAGACACGCAGATGTTGCCAGCGATATTGATCGTGAATCGGTATTTTTGCGACCGTCCCCGCGATTTAGGAAATGACGCCTTCACATTGAAATCAGGCGGACGCAGTCGCTCATTTCGAATCGCGACCGCTTTATCGCACCTTCCCGTTTCAATAAAAAAGAATCTCTCGTAGGAGGGAACAAAAGGATTAGTCCAAGCGGAAACACACGGCGACATAGAAGCTTCGTGACGATGCTGCAGCGATAAATAAATGACGTCCACTCGAACGAGGTCCCGATACAGGCGGATATTTGGTTTTATAAAAACGCGAATAAAATCCGATTATTTACGAGTGGAATCGGAGTCCTGCGATGCGCGATGTAACTGTACGTGACATTTTTCCGACGCGATATAACTCTTTGTAAATGCCGCTTTGACATCGAATTAAGTTACGGTCTTTACGTCCCGATTCGTATTTCATTTTTCGAGCTGTCTTCTCTCTTGTACTTTCGAGCTATTCGCAAAACCGCACGCGACGTTAACATTTCTCCTTTTCTGTGACTAATTAATACTTCAAGTTTTAAATTAAAAATTTTTTACTTTTTACAATATATTTCAATTTGGCGTTACAAAAATTTTTGAGATTATACTCTTCTTTTTTTTTTTTTTTTTTTTTTTTTTTTTTATTCAAAAATGTTTTATATGCCGTTTAGATTTAAAATGAGTGTTGATGCTCTCATACATCAATTCAAAGAGATTTAAAATAGGTCGTTGGTAATAAAAATTAAATTACGCGACAACAGTAATGAAAATTAAATCGCATGGATGTACGTAAGTAATAAAATTTAATTTTACAGAGGCTTCTATAATTAAAATTAATTTTTGTTATCGTTACATTTGATAATTTCCTGAAAATGGTACGATTTATGATATTAATTTTTTTTAAGTATTTTTAATATACTTAATTATTTGCATAAAATTCTTAATTTTTATGTTGGAGTACTCTAACAAAAATCAATCAAAGTTAATATAAATTATTAAAATACATTTTTTATTATTTTTAATATTTTGTTTATTAAAAATCCTGGGACTTTTGACACAGTATATCACGCGGGATTACATGCAACCAACACGGTGTATCGATTTTGAAGGGATTTTCGCAAATTGGATATTACGCAGTCTATGAGTGCGCGATTGAGGATTACGGAACGATAAGCTGATCGATACGTAATTGGAAATATCTGGTCGCGCGTTCAGTTTCGGTTTCAGGCCGATTTCATAATCTCAACGCAACAATGAACTTGTCGGCGTCGTTACACGCTCGACTTACCTACTTTGTTCACGCGGTAATGTCTATTAGCGAATCAACGAGCCATACTATGTGATAATTAGCCGTGCGCCGGCATACGATGCAATTGCGACTTACATTTTGCGAGGACGACCGGCCGTGTAATACGAGATAAAAATTAATGCAAATGCAAACTCGTCCCACTCAAATGGATATTACCATTGAAGTCGGTTTATAGTTAATTTTAATAAAGGTAGAAAGGAACGTTTAAACAGGTACGTGATAACTAATAACTCTACGATTCAAATAAGTAGAAAAATTTTTTTTTTTCATCAAGTACTTCTAACGGGTACATCTTATTTCTATAACAAATAAATCTTATTACCGCAATATCGTTGTTATAACGACTGCCCATAAAACTGAAACCGGTGGAAAGCTCTTCAATGAGCAGTCACGTCTTTTAATCTATTCGAGACTCCGCGAAATTTCGGGTGTTGAACAGACAGCTTGAAATTGCAGTCGGGGTAAAAGTTAAATCGATATGACTAGCATACTGTCGCTCGGTGACGTATGTGGATCGTTTCATTTCACCCGACAGTCCCCCTCCCCCATTCTCGCCAGAGTTCTTTCGATCTCTAAGATCAACCGACGGCGATGCTAGTCGATCAATTTGCTGCGCTCGTCTATCTCTAAACTCACTTGGAAAAGGGGTCACATCGAACACTTCCTTACGTCTCCCCTTCGTCCTGTTCGCCTTACTATCTTGTAACTCCTTAACAGCTTGGAAACGCTGATACCACGGCCGTCTTCTTAGAGTCCTCTAGCTCTCGTCACAGAAATCTGCTGATCACGGCGACTTCCCTTTCGAGATATTTAAGCAGATCAATTGCACGAAGAGACGTCCCAAACTTGCTGTCGCTCGCGCGGCAGCCGGCAGATATACTACAAAACGAAACCGCTCGCGTACAGATTATCGTAAAGCTGACTTTCGCTACGACATTGACGAGAAGGGCGGCAAAATTGGGGTTTGATTTAAATGATCGCCTCCCATTAACGCCGTAACGACCTCGGCGAGTTTTTCACGACGGAAACAATCTGCGTTTTTATTTTTACGTTGCATAAAATTTTATTTATTGTTTTTGCTGAAAATGAAAACATTCTATCGGCGATTTCCGCCCTGCATGATCTGTACACGGTCGTGCTCGCTCGTAATTTTAAATGGATACTTCATAAATTTTATCGCTGCCGAAATTATTCAGCGGCGCACTCCACGCTTTATTCGGTGGATGGGAGGGGGGGGAGGGAAAAAGCCCCTCGCGAAATCATAAATCCAAAGTCGGGCGCGTGAAAAGTCTCGTCGGCTATTCCGGATCCGGGCTCGCCGAGCGTAATCCCTCGCGAACGAGCTGACATTTTACAACGTATCACAGACAGGTCATTATTATTCCATATCGAGCGCGCATGACAGTAGACATTGTCTATTCGCGTTCGATCCGACCAATCGCGATGTGCTCATCTGGCTGACTCGACGAAATTGCAATAAAAAGAAAGTTGGAGAAAGAGCCCCATGTTGGCAAAGAGCGCGAGGTGCCTAACTCCGATACGTATCCATAAACGCGTTTATCGCCAGACAACGTCGGCAGCAGGCCGCGAGTGCACACGCGCGCGTACTCGACGTATACCCACAGGTCATTAATATTCAAGAGACACTAGATCAGATTTTATTCACACCAGCCATCATAAACCTCGGAATTGATGTTCTCGCGGATACGTTTGCTCCACGACGCGACGAACAGGACGATGGCTCTTCTCACTTACGATACTATTATGGTGAGAGCTTAAAAACTTTAGTGTTTCTCTTTCTTCTTGAAAAGCGGGATTGATTCAAGTATATCGATTTTCACATATCGCGGATATAACACGAATTGAAAATACCGTGCTTTCAGTTTTAATCGGATCGAATAAATTGCGACCGTGAACTAAATTCTGGATCCAAGTCTTCGCGCAATCGACTGTATACTTTTTTTTTTATTATTATTATATTTTTTTTACGAGTAGCGGTAAAGAAATAAAAAAGCTTTCGACGCGATCGATTGAAATAAAAATCGTCAGTTTTCCTTTCTGAAAATAGGATAATAGCGCGAGGGGAGAAAATGACGACACGAGGCACGAAATAAGCAGCACCAGACCCCAAGAGTCCCCGACACGAGCCCGCAATAGCATCGGCGGCAGATTCAATTTAAGATAGCCGCGAACTCTGGACTCTCTGAATGCACTCTACTATATTAGAGTTCATAGAAGTTTAGTGTATAGCGCAGCACTACCGGCGCGGCGCGATGGGAGTCGAGCTGAATTATGCCGCCGCAACGTTAACCGCTCTTACGATATCCACTCTACGAATTTATAATTTCGCATAAATGGACAGATGGCGTTAAACGGCGATTAAAGCTGCCGCGATGTAATCCCTCGAACAGTCAGCCCCGGTGGGAAATTCTCACGGAAGCTTCTTTGCGGAAAATCCGCATGATACTACTACCGTACCGGTTAAACCTGTGCTCTAAAAATTATTTTACATTTGAAATTTTTCTTCCAACTTATAAGTGAATTTCACGCGGTGTGAGAAAGCGAAAAGGAAAACTAATTACGTTCACTTTAAAAAAGACAATTTTATTTAACGACTCGAAGAGATTTATACGCGCGATGTACACGTTTGGAAATTAAGACGTTTGAAATCGAAATCTGCGCGCGATCTCCAGGATCGTTTTGCAATTATCCGTTTTTGTACATCGGTGGGGGAGCTGGCTGACAAGATTAATAGTGGCTCCGCTTCTTGTAACGTAAATCCTCATCGCGGCGCAATTTCCAGGGGTGATCCCTATTTCGATTCTGTACTCTCAAATTGATCAGAATTCTAAGTCTGCGCGGCTTCCACGCGATTTCTCTTTTACCTATCTGCTTTAGAACGAGTCTTAATACGATATCTTTTAGGAGAGGTACTCTACGCGTTGACCTCTGTCTTCATCGCGGAGAGATTGGATCTCGTTTATTTAATCGAAATTGCAATCGCGGTTTAGAGACCGCGTGCGATTTTTGTTGCCGGGTCGAATGCGCGGAGAAAAGATTGTTGTAATAAAAGAGCTAAAACCTAATATTTAAAAATCGCTTTACATTACTGCCGACTTTATAAAATTGTTGTTTTTACAGGCATCTCACGAGTGTATATTAAATACTTAAATAATATCCATTAATTAAAACATTTTTGTTGTAAAAAGAGCGCGTGAGAAATTCAAAAGCAAAAACATCGGCGAGTAAAGTGGCGTGTAAGAAAATTCTATAGCCGGAGCTCCCGCGATTCTTTCTCCGGATAGCTCTCGCACGCTCGGGCGACCGAGCGGAAAATCGGAAGTAGCAATATAGGCCAGCCAAGACAGAGCACGAGTCCTCCGGGTGTACAGTTTCAATTCAGGTTCCCTCCGCGTCATTCGGAAACAGCCATTAAAGACAAACCTGTCCTCCGATCGAGTCGATCGAGCTTTTCAGAATCCTACCGTCGTCGTCCTCGCCTCTCCCTCGTTCCTCCCTCCGTCAAGCCAAATACGCGGTAAGGATAGAGATGGGAGTTTGCATAGGATTCCCACTGATCTAAAATTCGAAAAGGGCCGCGGAGCGGACGATGACGGATCAATACACCGCTCACTGGCTCTCTTCCTTGGCCTCTTGGCCTTTTCTCCCCTCCCCCGCCGCCGCAAGGAACTCACCGCGATTCCTTTCGTGCACTCCGCCCCGTATAATGGGGCCCGCTATATAAGCTTTTCACCCCGCCGTCGCAGTTGATCCTTTTATATGATAATTGCAACGTATTTGCCGCAGACTGTGTATAAACTGACGGGGTTTTATTGGGAAACGAAGCGCCGTATTGTGCCCGCTAACGCGGACTCCGGACTCGATACGACTTTCTCGCCGCCGGCTTTCAGCCCTTAGCTCCCTGCGAACCCTCGGTCGAATTCAAAGGGGAAATATACCTTCGTGCACCCCGCGTATCGTGCGCGCGGGTGTTTAAGCTCTAGGGCTTATCAAGGCAATCGCATATTGTTTGAAACTCATTACAATACTTGCTATTGATACACGTAAACTGGCAGGAATTAATTCTCAACCCTTTAATAAATGCGCTGCGAATTAGCTTACTTGAAATATTATTAAACCGTTTATTCATGTTTTAAATAATAATGATTCTGTTCGCGTCATTATCGTGCTATAAATAAAATTCATAAAATTATTCAATATCAAGGTTATATTTGATAGCTTCTTTTTGTTCGTTAAATATCACGGATCGCTTTGGCTGGACCGAAACGAATAATGCGTTTAATTTATCTACAGCATCGCTTAGAGGCGCATCTTACCGGCGCACTAAATATTCATGCAATGTCATCTTAGGCGTTGGTGACGGTAGTTTAATACCCTGAGGGTTCTAAGCAATTTCGAAGAGAAGATTATGTTTCCGCGGACAGAAGCGGCCGGTGAATGAAGGCGCTCGCCGAAGCGGGAGGTTTCGCGTGGAATAAGGCGGCGAGAAGGATGCGCGCTGCCGGGGTAGAAGATAGCGAGCAGGGGAGAAATGCGGGAAAAAGTGAAACTAATTTTCGTTCGAGCCTGAGCTTTCACCGGTCTCTTCTTTTCCTTTCCGTCCGCGTCGACGGCTTTCCCACCGCCGCCGCCGCCGCCGCTTCTAACCATCCCTTTCCCTACCTGCCGCTCGCCCATCCACCTCCCCCTCGTCTTTGGAAAGTTTCCTCTGCTTACCTAGCAGGAAGTTGGTATCCATGGTACGTTAATCCCGCAAATAGATGACTTTACGAAATGGCACGAGGGAGAGGGGTGGGGGAAGGGCCGAGGTTGTCTGGCAGATCCGGGCGTATTCCACGGTAAAAAGGATAAACTCTGTCTCGCAACTCCTCTCTCGCCCTAAAGGAGAGATACCTCGTCGTTTGCGGTATACTTCGGGCATGGCGTTAGGCTGATACCATTCGTTCGCTCGGATACCAGCCGCGCGTCATTATCCTCCGCCTACACCTCCCCGTCTTTATATACTTCTCCACATCAGGGTTATCGCGTATCTTCGGGACTCGGTTGAAAATTTCGCGCGCTCACGCAAACCACCCGATCGTAACATAAACATCCTGAGTAATCGAATGCGATGTGATCATAAAGATCGGCGAATCGAATTATCTGCATATAGAAAGCGCGAGAGAGCTGTGGGCCTCGAAAATTTTTTTTTCTTCAAATTTTGATCGGTAGTTTAGATAAGTGATAATAGTTTGCATCGTAAGACCATGGACACGTTCGCCGCTCGACGAGGAAAACCTAGGGATATAAAAACTTTCACACGGAAAGGTGATAGTTTCTTTGTCCGCGCGTGCCAAATTTTATTTCTTACTAATATTTAATTTTTATTACGTCGCTTTTGGTGGCTAAAATCTGATTTTAAAACGTGATGCAAAAACTACACCGAAATCCGCTTCAAACTTTATAAGGTACCGTTGTAACCAGCAAGGACAACAGACAAGGAAACTGACAACAAAAGGGACATTCCTTTCGCCGCAGGCTACGGTTTCTCTCAGAGAGTTGAGAGAATCGCGCGAGGAGGATAACAGCGGAAAGGGCGAGTTAAGCGAGCATTTAAACAGTCTGACAGTCAGACTATCCCCCGCCGTACTATCACATCCCGGTGCCTCTGATCTACAGCAATCTCGAGACTCGAAACCGGTATTCACCAAGCTGGATCTCTCTCTCTCTCTCTCTCTCTCTCTCTCTTTTTGTCTCTCGCTCTCTCGTTTATTCCCGGGTGTCCAATTTGCATACAATTGCACCTGTTTCATTAACCCGCACATATTTACACGTATGGTATACGATAATACAAGCGTTGCATTTACGAGATATCGGCGCGTTTGCGCATCCAAAAGTGAAATCCGATGGAATCGGCCGTGTCTCGCTTCGGAAGAACCAACCGCCCGCAGACTTCCGCGTGTTTCAAAGCCCGCCCTGTTAATTGAACAATTTCACGTACCGCGCGATGTAACGCGACACGACTCATGAGAAAATATTTGTGCATTTTAACACCGTTGCATTTCGTTTTCTGTTCGGCGATTGTGTTGAAATTGGCAAAGAGGATTCTCTCGTCTAGCACATGATTTATCCGATTATGAGACAACGAAACGTATTAATAGTATTGATTGACCTCGCTTGCGTTACATTTTGTAATCTCAAGTCCGCGCTGTAGCACGTCAGTAGCGAAGTGCGAAATTATACCGCCTAAGAGAAACGCTGCTAGTGAAGTCTTAATTGAAAATCAGATGAGAAGGTTTGTCGACGCGTTTGATTGCTCGTCGTCGAGCGTTTCATCCGGCACGATTCTGCGGCCTGAAGTTCAATGTAGACACATCGCGCGACGGGGACGAGTTAAAGGCGCGCCGCGCGAAATTACGCTATAAATTATATATCATTTCCGCGTATACGTCCGTGCATTTGTAACCACTATAAATCAAGAGAGCGCCAAGCAATGGTGCACACGTACGGTTACGCTTTCAGCTCGCATCCGGCAGAATGCGAACAGTCACTCTCGCGTCTCTCTCGCGGATAAATGTCTTTTTGGTCCGACCATCTTTCCGTGCGCGGCGATGTGTTTCTAGCAAATTATTTGAAAGCTGCAACGCGCGATATTAGCAGAAAGCGATATTCGAAGTGTGCCGAGAGAAGTTAATGGCGTTTTTAAAAATAAATTCAACATCTGCCGCCGCCTCTAGCTCGTCTATTTTATTTATATATATTAAATTACAAATTTAAATTAAACAATTAAACTACGAAAATATCGCGTAGCTATTATTTGTTTACAATATTGTACAATAACGTGCATGAAATGTATCGGTTCCGTCGTTATTTCCGGAGTCGTATTCCAAGATGTTTTACGCGTATTTCCGCTTTATATATCCGGCAACGTAAGTACCGTCCTATCTATTTGCTTCGCGCGGCGAGTATCTACTCAATCTGTCAGGCTCCCCGATATCTCTCCTTCGAACACATTTGCGTTAGCGGGACTGTAAAGCAGATGCAAATACGTCGGTATTACTGTGCTTCCGTCTCTCCCGTCGAAGAGCGAGGCATATAAAATATTTAATACCCGGCTGAGATACAGGCAGACAACACGACCGCGCGCCTCATAAATACTTCTTTGGCATGCATGTACTCTTCGCGAAGAGTCAGGGAGTTTGTTTTCTGAAAGAGAAATTAGATTTTCGGGAAATTACAATTGATTATCGATTATTTAAGGCGTCTTGTGATACCCCGCGCAATTCGTGCGCGTCGAAAGACTCGGGAGTCCACGGACGAGAATGGCAAACACGTAAGATCGAGCCTTTCTTGTTTCTGCGGA
Source organism: Cardiocondyla obscurior (assembly GCF_019399895.1). Classification (NCBI taxonomy): domain Eukaryota; kingdom Metazoa; phylum Arthropoda; class Insecta; order Hymenoptera; family Formicidae; genus Cardiocondyla; species Cardiocondyla obscurior. Next base: position 4,696,469 of record NC_091864.1, read on the forward strand.
CGTCGCGATTTTCTCAATGCTTGCAATATTTCAAGAAACCCGTCACCTCCGCCGCCGCAACAATCTCACGAGCTCGTCGGTGGCGACGATCACCGGGCGATATTAAGCGATAAATTTCGAAGCAGACGGTGCGCGCGCGCCAGCGTTGACGGCAAAAACAATAAACCCGAAACTACATTAATCCCTTTGTCCCGCGATGACGAGCAATTGCTTCGGGGCCATCCTTTTGTCCCAGTCCCGATCCTTCTCAACGAAATAGCGAAAAGATTTTTCCGGAGTAATTCTTCTCTCGTCTCGGTATCGGTATTTCATCTCGGAGTCTTCATTTCCCCGGCACCTGCGCGCTTCTGTACGTATTCGCGGGCGTACGTCTATATTTGCAGTAGCCTCTCCGATATTTTTTGCCGGTCGACCGCGACGAAAATAAAAGTTAGAAAATTCTAAAAGGAGCTAATCTCCGACACGTGTTTTAATACACTTCGGAAATGATGGCAAATTAATCTCCTAACGCATTATCAGTTCACACGTTGTACACTTGATAAATTAATTTTATTAAAAAAAATTTAACATTTGCAACTTTTAGTTAAAAGTATTTTGAAAACTTTTTATGTCTAGAACATGCAAGCGTCTTTCCTTTTTACGTTTTTTTCCCTCCCTCGGTCTCTCTTTGTTTTAGTTTATACGTTGATTATTGTACAATAAAAAATGTTCGATGAATGAACAAACGCGAGATATTTTATTTAAACTTTATGTAAAGCTGCGTGCGCGAAGTCTTTGACATTGCAAAATCCGTCTTTCAAGGCAAAAGAAAAGTCGCAGCGGACGAAAATCCGGTACTCGTCCACTCAATCACCTCGGATTACATCCGAGGCGAATGCACTTCTTACTACCCTATGAAAGTCGCAGTGCTAAGACGTTAGAGGCCGGATTTTCGTTCGCGCTCTCGTTTGCGATTATATGCGCGAGGAAAACTTGCGGAGAGACGACGAGGGTCAAGAGGCGCATTGTCGCAACGAGTCGTAAAAAAGGCTCTAAAGGCTAAAACACCTAGTGAGGTTGGCTATCGGTTATCCAAAAGGAAAGGGGACCTTTGAGTATAAAAGCTTCCGCTGGCATGTCGTTAGGGACATAACGTTGCGCGAAGTACTCTTAATAGAATGTTAGAAGCGGACGTAGAGAACATTCTAAAAAACCTGTTTGCGCTTTATTCGCGCTCGTCCAGTTTTGCTTTTAATGGCAGAAGTTTGGAAAGAAAAACGTAGAAACGACCGTGCGTAAGAAACAAAATAGATTTTACGTTCCGCGCGAAAAAAAAAAAAAAAAAAAAAAAAAGAAGATAAAACTTAGCATTAATTTAGGAAAGTTTCAGTTAAGTGGGACAAACTCGCGGAAGGTGTAAAAGCTTTTCGTGAACTTGGCGTAAAATCTCTTTGTCATATTCTTTGAATTTCTTAAAATGCACATCTCGCAAAACACTCGGTATAAACGTCGAAATTCATAGTAGCATTTTTAGAAGCGTACGCCCGCGCGCGAAGTACGAGCATGAGTCTGTCTTTGCGTATAATGTACAACGCTATTCTCTTTTGCCGACTTTAACGCCGCGCGTGTTCGCGTGATTCTTCCAGATATCCCGCAAGGACACGCTGGCGTCCGAAATAGGAAAAGTTGGCGTGCAGCCCGTAATTTGGGCAGCTTAAAAAGAGATTTATTCGAAGTGGGAGAGCGATGTAATAAACTTCGCGTCGACTATCGACTTTTTTTGCATAACGCCGTAAAGAAATTCAGAGAATCGATAAGGCGTAATTTTCTCGCGGAAGTGATAAGGAATGATAATTTTCGTGCAAACCAGCCGGTCCTTTTCTTTCGTGAAGACTGCGGATTAAATACGATACTAATACGTTTATTTTTTTTTTTTTCCTCGATGAATTATAACGACTATTATTTAGCGGATATTGAATTCTTATAAGTTAATGTCCGCGAGGTGAGCGTGATACGACGGCGGTGAACAAATATCGACGTGGCAAAGTGAAATGTGGCGCCTGCCAGACGTTAGTTACCGAAGTGGGGTGCAGCTCGTATTTTGCGAAAGTTGAGAAAAATGCTCTCGTGCACGTGCACGGCGTGTATGTATATTTTACGCTTTTCCCGCGACTTGCCGAGGTCGGTCGGGCAGTTTCCCGCCGTACGTGAAGCGCAGGTTGAAACTCGTTTGCGTGAAAAATTCTACGCGCGACCTCGAAAGTAGCTGCATTCTACTTAATCGTAAATTATTTCAACAGCCGGAACAGCTATTTAGAGAAATGACTTTGATAACAAAAATTGGAGTTCCGTGTAAGTAATAAAAATTCGAACTTTTAAAGTTCAGGCACATAGTTCCAATTCTTAAAATTTTTTTTTTATTCGGACGTTATGCTACCTTGCATTAGAAGTAAAATTTTAATTTGAACCACTGTGATAAAATTATACTATTTTTTTTATTACTCGAGACGTTTACTACGATTTTTATAACGCTTGCGATATTGCAAAAATGTACGAAAGACATGAGATTTTCAAAAATGTTCTTTACCAGAAGATGGGTTAATCCACGCACGTGCATTCCCATAAATAAGCTTACTTGCAACTAAGGCCGATACTTCCGACATCGCGTGATTCGAATGTTCGCGTAACAATGTTTCGAGGACGAGTAAAGCAATTGATTTCTACGTGGCAAAGTTCCAGTCGGGCGAGAAACGGAATTGAGGGTTGAAAACTCTGTTTCCACTCCCTGCGCTCTTCTCGCCGCGTAACTTCCTGTCGACCCCTTCGAAAGGCGAAAGCAAATTTGTCATCGGCTCGGACAAGCAGAGCGACGCCGGACCGTGCGTCTCGCATCATAATTCTTCGACATCCTCTCCAATTCCCCGGTCCGATTTGCCAGCCGGCGGCGGCGGCACAGATCGACGGCTAGGAGAACTCTCGAAACCTTTTCGAAAACTTTCCAACGATTCAATGATTGCTCTCAGTCGAAAACGTCAGCTAAATACGTAGAATTAAAACCAAGTCGATTGTTTTATTTAAGATTTGACGTAAAATTATTTTGCGAGCTTTAAATCTGTTATCGTATCGATTTAAATACGTATTTTCGTAGTGATCAATGTAGAATTAATAATTGTAGAAAGCTACTACTGCGGAGTAGCACTCGGTGCTTGCGCAGCTCTTCCTAAACAAGTCAATCAATCACGCAGATTAAATCCTTGTCAGCAGAACTCTCGAGGTGGCCGTAAATTTTAAACACGCAAGATGCAGCGCGTCCTTGGCTACGATCGATACCTCAGCATCGTCCCTCAAGACACTTCCTCGCGTTAATAACGTTATACGCGATAACCGTTTACGTATTAAAGATATTATTAGATTTGCAAAAGTAGAGGCACTTAAGTCTTTGAAGGCGTGCGGCGTCAGCTCTCTGCAATCCTCCGTAGTTTCCGATTTTTCTTAAATAACAATGCTAATAAACGGGACGTTATTGTGTACATCATGTGCTTATTTCGTCTGATTTTTAATAATTACATTCTTTTTTTAAAAAAAAAAAAAAAAAGCTATTGTGGTCGAAGCAGAATCTCTTCGTTAATTGCGTGGAACGGACACAATGCGCGAGTTAATATCGCGGCCTGCTAAAATTCTAACAGAACTCTTCCGACTGGAGCCTGACCGAGGGACTTGGAATCCCAGAATAGCTGGCGGACCAAGGATAGTTTGTTATAATTAGCGGTCCAGACGGTGACCGCGATACCGTATCGTCGTTTCGGGCCGTTGTGGCGCGCGATGGGGCTAATGCCCGCATTCAAACACTAATTCTGACCGAAGTACTGGACGAACTTTAGCATCGCGCTTTCTACTTGAGTTCGCTACGGCTCTGCTGGGACAATAGCGGATGAGATCCGGACTTAACGATCGGCTTTGAGTTCGTTCGCAATGCCGTCCACGGGCGTGATCCGAAGGCACATTCGAAATTCAGATTAATACCGTGGTATCTCGTAAACGTAAAAAGCGAGTATTCCTATTACGATTAACGAGAAAAAATAAGTAGCCTCCTGAAAATACTCTAGCTTTTTTTTATTTTAATAAATGTATAAAGTAGTTAAATTAAATATAATTAGCATTTTTATTAATTTTATTATTATTGTAGAGAGATAACGTTACATTTTTTTTTAAATCTTTATCTTATAACATTCATTTATTTGTGCATAATAAATTTATGTGCATGGTTATTGCGTTATTTATCAATTGTGACGCATACGTATTACTTACGAAAATGATTCATATAACAGTATGTCTTTTGTGTGCGATAAATCATTTCACATAATACGTCGGAGTACTCCAGAATGCATAACGTAATATCCGGAGGAAAGAAATTGCAACTTGTCAAAATTCGCTTGCTTGAATTAAATTCCGGCCTCGCGCAAAAGGCAAAGGTCATTGCGGGACGATTGTCACGGTGAAATCTGAACTATTGAATAAAACAAATATAGCGATCTCGCATTTTGAAAAGAATTCTCTTACTCGGCGCGAAATCGTGAGCGAAAAATGATTTGCAATCGCAGAGTTCTCGCGACGCGTTTCAAGATTCCATTTCCGTCTTCCGATGGCAGCTTATCGCGATTACGTGGAAGTGAGAGAAAAGAGGGGAGGAGACACGTAACAATATTAATCTAAAACTTGGCCGCTGAAACTTCACCCGCCGTCATTTAATTTTCTTCGAGTCCCAGCGCGCACGAAAAAGAAGGAGGCGCTCGCCGCGAGTGGAAGATTTCTACGTCTCCCGGTATCCCGTCTCACGTCATTCCCTTCGTCGACGGAGGACGTGGGGTTAGACTCTGACCCTTATTTTAAAGTCCTCCCGCCCGGAGCTCTTCGCCGGGACCTCTCGAAGACCCTTCTCGCCTGCGCGAGCTTCTTCGGTGCGGCTCCGCTCCGCTCGATCATTTAAAAGTACAATTTGTCAATTTCTTCGACGGTGCGACGTAGCCGCTGGCATGTAGCCGATAAACGAGAAAGACAGAGAAGGAGAGAGGATGGCAGAGGGAGAGGGAACCAGGGGAGAGCGTAAATTGCCGTATTTTCGAGTCGACCTGCCAATGAGCCAAGACGAACTGCCGGCCAATTTTACTAATTAATGTTTACCGACGCCTTCCGGTTAACGTCGTAAAAAAGTTCAGCCCACTTTGCTCTTTTTCGCCGTTTTGTCAGTTTCTTTCATCGGAGAAGTTGCTGCCGCCGTTGCTGTTGCTACCGCTACTACTAGAGCTTTCTCCCCGTGCCCGTCTTTTCACGGTGAAGCTTTTTTTGTTTCTCACGGAATCCCGAAGACCACCAAGAAAATTCTCCTTGGGCATCGATGATTAATGCTTTGCCAAGATTGCTAGTCAGTGACATAAGATTTTTACCATGCCGCGAAAGTTTTAAAACCGTCAGAATTCCATATTATGTCACATTCGATGCGTTATTGGTACTTAATTATAGTTAATTAATTCTTGACGATAAATGCCTTGTTGAAACGATGCTTACTTCTATTTTATTCACGGCGTAGTCGAAATTGAATTATTGGTGACGAAATCTTTACGTAGTAACAAGTACGTACCATTGGGCTTTAATTTATTGCATTTTTATTTTATTCAAGATAGAAATAAAAGACAACTAATTATTCATCCGTTTCTCCGAGAAAACAAATTACCTTAATTACAGTGATTTCTTCCGCGAATGCGAAGACGTACGGCCAGTCTTGAATATTCTTAATATATTTAATTAAAATTAATCCAACCTTCTTACTACTTTGATATTTTATTTTATTTATCGCACGGCAATTTAAATCGAGTTAAGAACTCTGGCGAGGAAAGATCGGGATCTTCAAAAAATACGACGTGATTAAACGTCGTAAATTACATTAAGAAATGCAAGGCTACCATGGGCAAGTGTATCTCTTTTATAAACCGTTTAATTTCTTTCGCGATTACGTAATGTCGATAACATTTAGCATAAATTCGGCGTCGCTCGTGAGTTATTTGTCTCCGGGTCGCGCAATAGTATTCCGCGAGTTTAACGAAGGCAGTTCGGGGGATTTCGAATTATGGCTCTCGTGCACGGGGTGATCAGCATCGGAAGAGAGAGAGAGAGAGAGAGAGGACGGGCGAATTCGCCGACATAAACTTACCAACCGACGTCGGCTGGACGACCATAAATTTCGAATCACGCTGCCGCCCCGCTACCGCTCACCCTCTCCGACTTCCTCTTATTCTCGGCATCCCCCGCGAGAGTCTGCCTCGTCGTACGGGGTCGGCAGAAATTCCGCGGGAAATGCCTCCATCCAAACGCGCCCGTGGTTCGCGTTTCTCATTGATTGCATTCTTTTGTACTTTGTGGCAGTATGAAGTTACTGACTGTCGGTCGGAAACTTAGTCGGTGGCAGTCGAGGGGGGTGGCACAGGATGTACGGAAAGGGGGAAAAGAGTGTCGGAAGTTTTTCCTCGTAAGTTCCGTTCACGCCGGGTTTAGGCTTTCCCATAAGAAAAAGAGGAATGATCAGCGGCGCGGAGTACAGAAGAGGAGGAGGAGAAAGAGGTCTCGGCTAGGGAAGTTACGCGAAATTAGAGAGGCGATGAAAGAGTCCGGGATAAATGGCGGACGAATTTCATTAGGCAACTGTTCGGCTGAATATTCCGTCGAGTCGTCTCTGTCCCTCTTTTCTTTTTCAGGCCTCTTTATTTCGATGGCTTTGTCCCTATCGTAGTTCCGACGGAGCTCTCTCATGGCGGCTCTAATTGATAACTCACCGCCTGTCGAGCAAAACTTTCGGTAAATACGAAACGAGAACGATGCAACGTCCAAGTTCCACGGCAGTTAAACGATACCGGAATATCGATCGCGCAAATGTGATTATTTAAATTACGACGTCGGTTTTATTGTTACTGAAATCTTATGCGCCGTAATCTGGATCGCCGGAAACTCATCAGGAGAAGAAGACAGTCGTAGAATTTTAGAGATTTAAAATTATGTAAGCCAGATTTTTTCAGAAATATTTCGAATGGATGAGGGTAACTTATTGTGATCAAATTAACCTATTTTTAATTTCCAAGGCGTGCGCAATACTAAATAAATGAGAAATCTACAGATTTTTATCAAATAAAATACAATAAAATAAAATAAAAATCACATTTTTGAGTGGTTAATTTGCATTAGAGACGTCCGGTTACATGTTGATTGAATCATTGTGCTTTCAGCATCAATGTCCGCGTCGTAAAATTCGCATTATCCCGCGCAACAAATTGCGAATTATACCGACCTCATTATGATTCATGGAGTACTCCCTGAACGCAGCGGCGGTGTATATGGTTGCTCGTTCATTCGCCCACTCTTGGCCGTGTATTCCCCGCGCGCGGGGAGTGAAAGACGCGGAAGAGCAACAACGAGCGAGCCCGCGGAGTTTCTGCCGTCGCCATCGTTGCGGATGTGCGGAAACATTGAAACCCTTTTACATTCCGCGCCCGCGGTAATCCAGCCGCCTCGCGGGGGCGCGCAACCCCCGGTAACGCGCCGCTGTAAATTTTCCAAGGAATTCTTGCGAGTTATTCGCTTTCGTGCACGCGCCCCGCCGCTTTCGAGCGGGATGATGTCGAGTGCAGCCCCCGAAGGCTTCTCATTAAAATTCGCGCAACATGCAAACCGATGCAACGCGCAACGCTAGGCGGGCAACATCCTTTTCTATTTCGATGCTCTCTCGGCTCTCGCGAACAAACGTCGCGCAAATGCGCGAGAATTTGGAAATTATGTATATTCTTAATATTATATTTTCCATTCGCAGTGAGGTAATTTGATCCATCTGATTCTGAAAATGTGACGTAAAATATTCTCGGAGAATTATCGATGATATAGGAAATTAATCTTTACTCGAGAAAGAAGCATTAGTTTCTCTGAAACCGAGCGCTTGCTCCTTAAGTCTCATGATGCACGGAGATTGCCGACAGGTTTACGACCGCCGCTGTAACCACTTTATCCTAAACAACCAACGCTCGTCCGAGGTCCTCCTAAGCGTCTTCGCCAGCAGGTGCACCGAAACGCTTGCACGCGCGGCAAGTAAGTGGCGCATCTTTGTAACGACCGGCACATACAAGTTTCGTCGATAGAAGCGAGGTCGTCTTAGAGCAGCGGGTCGATCTTCCGGAATTGTGCAAGAGAGCCAAGTAGAAGGAGAGAGAGAGAGAGAAAGAGAGAGAGAGAGAGAGACCACAATGTGATACGTCGATGCTATCCATGCCACGGATGCTGTTCCTCGCGGTGAGCAAGCGGGATGCACTCATGTTCGATATCTCGCGACTGCAATTCCCGGAATTAGCAGAATGCGGAACGGCCTCCGCGAATGATCGAGCTTTGACGCTATTCCCGTTACGATTAGGGCTTCTGCCCCCCTTCTCTCCCTGTCTCTCTCTGTCTGTCGCTCACTTCGAGGCCAACCGGATACATAATCGCGACTAAAGCCAAGCCGACCCGAATCCCCGTGTCCTGTACAACAGGTTGCCATAAATCCCTCGCGGCAGGCAGACGTGGCCGTCATAAATGCGATATTAATTCCATTCGAAGTTAATATAGATGGTGATATACGTTTATTTCGAGCGACAAGTGACTTTCATGAGGATTATACGCGCTGATTTGATCAAGGTATTTTGTTTTTTTTTTTTAAATTAAACAGAGACTTGATTAAGTTATTGAAACATTAATTGTTATTTTGTTCGTTAATTTTTATCTTTACAATTGAAGATTGCATTATTATCGAATTTAGGAAACGAACTATATTTAGAGTGAAATTTTACGACAGGAATATATATGAGGTAATAAGTAAACTAAATCAATTATCTTGCAATGTCATTACGTCTTCAATATGGATGCTTAATTGTGCACTAAGGAGAAGCCCATTGGGCCTGTGTGCACCATACAAACAACAGGTTGCCATAAATCATTCATTTACCAAGCTGTCTATTATTCCTCGTCCATTGAGGTCACGCTTACGTCAGTGATCGTTGACGTAATAATTAAAGTGGAAAAATTAGCAATGAAACGGAATTCGTTATATAGCGACAACTTGATCGTAATAATAGTATTTATTTTATAGCAAAATTTTCTACGTAAAAAAATACACGTAATTTTACTTATTTTTTGGCCCGTTAATTTATTTAAGTAGCTTTTAAAGATTATTTTGCTTCTTATACTTTTTATATTAAGCTCTTTGTGTCGCGTATGATTTAGTTATGAACTTTTACATAATTCTTCGTCTTTTGAACGTTTGAGTGACGCTCGTCGGAGAAATATTTCGTTCGAGTGAAACGTATGTAAATCGCCTTTGGTAATTTTCAGTCGGATAATGCCATACTGAGATAAATCCCATAAACTATGATATACTACCGGCGTTCGCTCGGCTAGTCTCCGCCGCGCGAAAGTGCATGTATCTAACTGGAAAAGCCAATCAATTGTTTAAGTCTTCGAATGGAAGCGCAATAAGCACTGGAAGTTACCGTCGCTGTAACGGAGATTTGGTACCGGGGTTTTTATATCCCGTACATTATTTGTATACGTCGAGAAGTTACAACTTCGATAGGGAAAAGAGAAAAATAAAATAATACATAGCAATGCCCGCGTTAATGTACAATTGCAAAAGTTTCGCCAACTTTTATGTATCTCGTACACGCGAGTTAAGTTCACCGGGAACTTCGGCGGAAAAACACGGCCGAAATATCGACGATGCGGTTACAGCATAATAATTGGTACGATAACAAGTTATATTCGCGAAACAAACTACAATTCGTTATCGCGGCCGCAGCTTAAATCGCGGTCGGACTGCGTTATCGAGGCTCGCAAAATTGTAAGCATATTCGCCAGTTTGCGCGCTAGTTTGTCAAGACCATTAATACTACTGTCGTACTTTTGATCGCATTAATATCAGCCCCCACGCCAATGATACGGGCGATACGAGCAAAACAAAATTGCCGCGGAAACGAGGAAATTGCAACGACAAAGAGCACTTCTGTCTTGCATCAAGTTGGAATCCATAAATTCAATATTTACCGGATGATCTTTCTCTCTCTCTCTCTCTCTCTCTCTCTCTCTCTCTCTTTTTCTTTCTTTATTTCTCTCTGTAGTCAACTTTTTGTCGGCGAAAATTTCCGGGAGCCTTTGATCACATAAATGTTCAAAGGTTCTTTTACGAATTAAACTTTGGAAGAATAAATAATCGACAGAGCTTTATTTTTGTTAGGATAACTTGGAATCAGCTTTAGCTTACGTAGCAAATTTTCATTTTTTTAAATTCCTCTTATAGAGAGGTGTAACTTTAATGCCGTTGCAATAATTAATAATATTTTTGAAAGAGAAATAATATTTATTATCCAGAAATAACTTTGACTATTTCCTGAATATAAACCCCTTCAAAAAGAAGAGTTAGAGAGTATGTTTTGAGTCGGTAAAATTACGTAATATTGTAATTTTGTAGTCTCTATTGCAAGAGTGACATAATCCGTAAACGTCACGCTTTCGTCCCAAGTGGCAGGTTGACGTGTCAGGATTGAGAGAATACATGGTTGATTGTACTTTAATTAAATCTTGTTGATACGATCGATAATACCACCCAGTTCTCTAATAAAGGGGGCTCCACCGTGCAGAACACCCACCGACAAGGGGACTGACGCAACGCAACGCAAAATCTCATTAGATCTTAGATCTATCCTTACCTCAGTCAATCGCACCACCTGCTACCGAAGCTGCGGTTAACATTAACGTGACGCCGTTAACGCGCGGCTGATCAGCTTCTCTTCGCACTGCGGATTCCTCGCAATTTGCAAATCTCGAGTTATAACGAGACAAGGTATTCGTACGCGGCGCGAGAGAAAACGGCGAGACGTAGAAATGAAATCCGCACGTGTCAAAGTTATCATCTCACTTGCGATTCGCCGACGTTGAGAATTCATGCAAAATTAATCTGCGAGGAATTAAATTTTTCTTACTTATACATTTGTTATGTAAAATTTTATTTCTTTTTTTTTTATATTTTTTAATATTTTTTTGTCGTTAACATATTAAAATTTAATATAAAAATTTAAATCGAAATTTTAAAGGCCGTTTAACCTAGGAAGACTCGATAAATTAATAAAATTGATAGCGACGAATTTGAAACTAGAGCGAGATCTACGTTTATGAATATTTCGATGCACCTTTAATCCGCCGGTCGAAACGAATGGAAATGAAAGGGCAGATATAGCGGTGGCGCGAGAGAAACGCGCGGTCGAAGAGGCGCATTCCAGGGCAGAATGACGGCAAAGGGAAGCAAAGAGAAACGGAGAGAGAAAGAGCGAGAGAGAGAGTTTATGATACCTCCCCAAAGCGAGAAGTATCGATCGCCGAATAGAGCCGCGGTTCAGTGGCAGACCTATTTCCTCTGTCAAGCTTGTTTGCCAGTTGCCTACACGGTGTTTTGTGATGAGGATTCTGGCGGCCGGCCAAATTCATTTCAAATGGACGTATTACATCATGAGTTTAGCGAATCAATGTTTTGTTGGCACATAATGTGGCCGCGTAAACGAATGTCGTCATGCTGGTAGTTTGCATATTTATTTATTTAGAGTAATTTAGGATATATATTTATTAAAAGTATCAAAGATATTTTAATCAAAAAATACATCATTTAAAATTTCGTTGGATCAAAGTGCTAAAGTAATCTGCTGTTTGCTACAATTTTCAATTCTCAATCATCGACTTGCTTCTTCTTTTTTTTTTTTTTTTAACTATGATGCAGGATTTAGAGTAAGGATTAATTTGGAACTTACGAGAAAGTTAACGCTTGCTTTAAACTTCATATTAATCCAAAGGAAAGAAGTTAGGAAGAGTAGAAGATACCTAATCTGCTTTAAAGCAGCTTCAGTCTTGGCGGAAATCGATTTATCCATTTGAACATGAACTTCGAACTTGATTTCTATGGTCAGACATTATCAGGAAATGTTACAATCTCAAGAGGCAAAAGGTTAAAAGTTTGCCAGTTAAAGATTGATGTATCTGAAATACCTTAATTAATTTTTAGTAAGATTAAAATGAATAAATTTTACTTCCTTTATCTTTAAATCAGGTCAGAGTAAAAAGTTGTTCAAAAGCGAGAGGATATCTCGAAGACGAGATGAATATTTTAACTTCCTGATTTAATCGAGTTATCTTTATTGCATTTATTTTTATGATATATCTTCTATATACAAACTATATAAATGTTACTTTGATTTATAAATTACAGTGGTATATATCTGTCTCTAAGATTACGCGGCAATTTTATGCCATTTATCTGAGAAAGTTTGCCGACAAAAAGCAAGAGAAATCTACCAATCTCATGACGGACTTCTTCCGCAAAAATGGAATAAAGATGAGTCGGAATGTTTTCTTGATCAGTTCCAGCAAATACGATACCAAATGCGTATCCGCCGATTGTTTGGTCTCGCATAACTTTCCCTGTCCGACACCGTCCGTTACATTTCAAAGAAACTATCTTCCTGTTTACCACTGTACGAGCGATTTGCTCGTACAGTTTTCGGATCTCGTGTATGAACGTGAGGATTCGTAAATTCTACCGATAATGGCTTTCACACGGTACATCGTGGATAACAGCAACTTTGCCAGAACGACGAGGTTAATCGACGCAAAGTACGGCGCGATACGAGATAACTCTGAATAATATCTACAAAATTCATGTGACGGTATATAAGATTGATCTCCCTTGATATTAACGCTGTCGTTTATTTAACACACTTTTTTTTACTATGTTTAGTTAATTAATACGTATGTACGTTATTTTCAGTAATAAATCTTAAATTTTCGCGAAGCTTATTAAGAATTAAAATAAAAACGGTAGTTTTGCTATTTATTTGTATTTAACGGACTTAATGAGTGAAAACTTGGATTTCTAATAAAATAGATAAGACATCGAATGTTTTAGGCGCAAAAAGCGAAGTAGGTAGGAATCTCGGAGGTACTTTTTACCCGCAACGATCATGAGTCTTCATCCAAGACATTCATCTTTGCTCTCATCAATTTTTCAATTTTGCGTCGGCTTCGTCTGACGTGATGCACGTTCAGAAAGTCTATTTGCCCTTGATATAGATGAGAGTTTCAGCGAAGTGAATTTTCCGAAGGAAAGCACTTACCTCACGTTACATCGATGAGTAAGCCCTTTTTTTTAGGTCGACAAATGTGAGTCGCATCCTACTACGATACGCTCTCCTTTCGTTTCTCAATATCGTTGCGAGTAGTTTTCCGTTTCGTTTTTATTATATCTTTTTTACGGATTTTTAGTACAATATCTCGAATACAAGTCGATAACATGGCCGTAAATATTACGTGTTTGCGAGATAGATGTAATAGAAATGGCTTTATGTACAAGAAATAAGAATAATCAGAATGCCTCGAGCCAATTTCTTTTTATTTTTAGAAAGAAAAACTTGTATATTTTGTCTTTTTTACCAATTTAAAAAAAAAAAAAGAAGTTATGCTCAAAAATTACCATACTATTTATGCATATAAATGTTTCAAATATTATATTAATTTTCGAATTATTTTTTAGTCTACTGATACATCTTAAATTTTGACAATCTGTTGTATAATGTGACAAGCCAGTTTTATCGTAACTGGTAGTCGCGGCGCGTGCAATTATTTTCCGTGCGCGCTTTCTTCTCCGCGAAAAGAGCGGCGCAGCGGCGGCGACGTGACCGTTATTAAAACGTTCGGCATCGCCAGATTTTGCGAATCTACTAGTGTTGCCCCGGCGGAATTAAATTATACATTCACCATCAGAATCGAGTTTCGCCCCTTCTCCCGACACGTCGCATCGCGGCATGGCTTTGCCTGCGATGCTCACCCCGGCGCGGCATTTCTGTTTGTTTCGTTGATTTATGAAGCATGGCGGGGACACAAAACACAACGAGACTCTCACTCCCCCGCCACGCGGTTCATCTCTCTCCTTTTCTCTCCCGCTCTCTCACCCCTTTCGGCCCCTTTACCCCCGTCGACTGCATCCTCGCGATGCCACAGCAAAATAGAACAACAGTGCGGTGACGTCACGTGTAACCACGCCTATGCTCAACCTGTTCTCTCTCTTCCTCCATCTCTTTTCCTCTCTATCTCGCTAACGAAACTACCCCCGAGTGCATCGCCGCCGCCCTGCTGCCCCCGCTCGCCCCCGGTATAACGCAGCCACCAATTCACTTTGTGCAGTTTTATGCATATTCATTCGGCGTCGTAATAGCCCCCGCCATTAATTCGTTGTCCCGACCCCTGTGCCCCGGCTACATGTAAATCCAATATGTCCGGTCCGTGTAACCGCGACTTGCATCCGCTTTCAGACGTTCTCGCGAAATTACGAAAACGAATACGCTCGTCGAATTATCGGCGAGGAATTTCTTGTAGCTTATTACGATAATCGACGCACGCATTTGCGCGGTTGATTCTTTTGATGAAAATAAATCCGAGATCAACAAAGATTGTAAGCGAGTCAACATATCGTAACGCTAATGGGCCACGAAACTTAAAGATTAAAGAGCGTGTATTTTTCGGAATGGAAGAGAAACGAGAACTGGACGCAGAGAGATCACGATAAAGAGAAGCGAGGTCGTTGTAAGGTTTTAAGCGGCACGATCGTTATCCGTTGCCTCGTTACGCCGAACTAGCCGCCGTCGTAGAGAAGGGCAGCTGTGCCGTCTGCAACGGGCAAAGACAGTCTGGAAAATTTAACGAAATAGCGAATCGATTTGGTCACGTAGCAGCTGGCCAGGGACAGAAGCAATCAGAAGTCAGGAGAAAGGTCGTACCAGAGAATGAGGCCGGTCGGTTCACCCGAGGGTGGCCGAAGGAAGAGAGCGAAGAAGAGGACCGAGCTGAGTGTCCACGGTGGAAGGAACCTGGATTCCGAAAATCGAAGGAGACCGAGAAGGAGAGTGTTAACTGATGAGAGAGATAGAGATGGAGAAAGGAAGAAAGAGAGAGAAGTAGCTTAATACGGGATGGGAAAGGGACAAAATGAACGGAGGTTAGAGAACGGGTTGGTTTAACTCGCGCTATTTGAGATAATTGATAGCCAGGAACGGGCTCACGTCGCTTGCTCCCGTTAGCCTATATATCGAGAAAGAGAGAGAGGGAGAGCCAATTGCATCTAGATGCACATTTGGATCCGACGCAATTTCCTCTCTCCGACCGGACAGAGAGAGAGAAAGAGAGAGAGCTGCATTAGCAATACGAAGCCGCCATCGTGGACCGCCGGAGAATTCCGTTTACGAATCCCGGGTCTACGCGATCTTCTTTCGTGATTCCGCGTCAGTGACCGGAAAAGGAGTTCCTTGTAATATTTATTTCAGACTCGGAGGAAATAGGAGCGTGGACTGACTTATATACGTGGCTCGATTTTCACCGCGCGCGAAAAAGGCGAAAAGCAACGTCTTGCTTAATAACGCGTTGTAATATCGCAGAAGGATTATCTCGGAAGCGCGTAAACGAGTGCGAGAGAAATCAATGTGCTTCGTCGGAACATCAACGAGAGAACAAAATTTTTGTAGAATACTTTGTGAGGTACCGAGATAGATTTTGTATGAATAATACATAGCGCGATGCTTAAGCATGAAAAAGGAAACGAAATCTGAAAGGATTATGAAATGAGTTGTGAATACAGAAGGTGCATCGATTTAATAAGATTGAATATTCCGGTGCTGCTGCAAGTTTTGCTTTAAAAAATATACAGACATAAACATTTTTAGAATCGTACTAATATTCGGGAGCAAAATTGGTAATTTGTAATAAAATGTGAATGAATTCTAGTTAGAGGAGATTAACGAATTCCAATAAACGTACGGTTTATTGAAACTTAATTTAATATACTACTAATTAAGTTTTTTTTTTTTTTTTTTTTTTTTTTATACAATTTTTGAAATATCCCTCGTACCTACGTTCGGCATTACGTAGTAAAAATAATTGATTTTATTTTTATGTCCAACAAAACACAGCGATGTAATTACGTATATAGAATTTCCTTTCTTTTGTTTTCCGTTATACAGAACGCATCGATTACTCTTGTTCCGAAGCGTCGGTACAGCACGCGATATATTAACTATGCAGTCGAGCCATTATATGACTCGGCGATTATTCGCGTTGAAATTAATTGTTAATAAAGTAGCCGTTAACTGAAGCGCGGGTAGCGCACAGAGAGACGCGAGCTTTCACCATTTATCGCGAACGACGACGAGGTAGAAAGGCACGCCGCGCCGGGAAAGAAGAAGAAGGAAGGTAATGAAAACGAGACGGGGGAGGGGGTGGAAAAAGGGACAAGGGCGTCTACCGATAACGTAACAATATTATCCTCAACGGAGGACGATGATTACCGGCACAAAGAGATATGCGGCCGGTATATTCCGTGTAGCCGGCAGTCCGTAACGAGACAAACTACTCCTAATTCCGGGCCCGGTCGCCATTGTGAAAGTGCTCTCGCTACAACGGCAGGCTTCTCTCCCGCTTGTTGTTGCTGCTGGTGCGTTGTTGCTGGATACTGGCGGTGAGCAGCAAATTGGATTACACTATCGACACCCTGCTACGAGCGGCTACAAGGTAACAAGGCCGCGCGCGTATAGAGAAACCGGCGTTCTTACATTCACGTTGCCATTTTCGAAAACGCACCGGGCGTCATTCCGTAACTTCGCAATTGGTATTATTCCTCCCGGAATCTTTTAGGATCTATTCTCAAAGAGATCTCCGAATTTTTTTGTGCATTATTTTTTTTCATTTTTTTATTTTTTTTATTTTTAAGAGCGGAAAATTTCAGTGCGAAAGATTTAGAGATACCTAATCTTCGTCAAATAAATCAATCTACTAACTCGAACGCCACGTGTAAAATTAAAGATTATTTTAGATTTTTATTTAAAATGTTATGCAAAGAGGGTAAAGAAAAAATTTAATCCCAGTTTAATTATCGGCAATGGAATGAATAATTAGCCGTTGCTGTAATATGCTTCAGCAATTCGAAGGTTAATAACACATCTCGGAAAGTATCTCGAAAATGCAAAGCGTGATCCGACTCGAGAACACGGAAGTATCTGCCGAGATTCTAATTGAGTTTATCGCCTAATTAGAGTATCCTTAAGATTAATACGCAGATTTAATTTCGAGGCGTAATTGAAAGGCTATTCTCGTCTCCGCGCGTACTTTCCTTCTATTAAGAATTCAGCGATGGAGATATAGATATATACGCACTCGCTCTTTCTTGGCGACAATTGCTTTTATATCTGCATTTATTAAGATAGCTCGATGGCAAGTTCGCATTAGTGCCGATGGTAACTTTATCTTAACACGCGAAGACCGAGAAAAGTATGAGACACGGTTACTTTTTCAGGGGAACACGGGGAGAATTTAATTAGAATGAGAAACCACACGCAAAAAAAAACGGTTGTGAAGCTACATAATGTACCATGTATTTATTAATTATTATTTTATTATTAATTATAATTTTAAAAAATCAATTTGTTTGATTTAATAAAAATATTTCTACAGTGATATATTACTCGCCAGGAAAGTGTGTATATATATATATATATATGTATATATGTACTCGAGATATTTGTACTGCCCCAACGCTGTATCATTCCCTCTGAAAATAGCTATTCTTTAGTTTCTGATTAAATAATTCCTCGTTGCATTCTTGCTTGCGGCGAAGTGTTATTTTCAATTACAGCAAAAGCAGCTATTTATTAAATTCCACACATTCAAGTCTGCTCTTTGTGAGAATTTGCGTCAACGCGGAAAGTGGGTCGAGCATATTCTCTTTCGATTCAATCAACAAATTAAACAAAGTTACTGCACATTATTTAAGTCCTTAAATTATAGGTATTATTTCAGATTATCCGCTCGGTTTCCAAAAATACGATTTTAATCACTCGCTGCCAAGTGACTCTGAAATCTTGCGAGAAATTTTATCGGATGGAAAGACTAAAGCAGCGAATGCATTTTACTTTCATTTTACTATCTTATCTTCAAAACAAGTTTATCGCTATGTCGAGCACGCGCCCACATAATTTCGCAAAAAAAATTCCGCTGATGCATCACGCTTTTATATTTGCGTATAAACATGCCTCAGTTATGCTATTTCGCGAATTATTCGCGTATATATTCCAGCTTACGTTTACTTCGTTGCTATTATCCGCCGTATACAAGGCTGAATTATTTCAGTTTGCAGAATGTTAATTATTCAACCGGTTCCGTGCATTACATCGTTCACTTTCTCAAAATCTCCCCGCCCGTTCTTCAAGAATTTAACGCTGAAATTTATGACACGTGAAACAAACGTATTCCGATATTTGCGCACACGCTGGGATTATTCCCCCAGGGCTTTCAATCGGACGTTTCGAGCGGAGTATCGAGTATCAGAATCAGAAATTAAACCGCAACGCCGTGGTCCCGTCCCCGAGAGCGAACACCCATCGTCCCTCTTTACGACGGCAAGAGGACTATGCGCGTTGATGGTCATTCCAATGCACACGTAACAAAGTTTTACCGAGACTTCCCTAGACTTGACTGACTAAAAATTTACGATGTATAAAATAGAGACACCCTAATTCGGGGCGTCGTCCGCGACTTTATCGCTCGGGCTTTCTGCCCGTTAGCAGAAAACGGAAAGCTACTTGCGCCGGGATAAGTGGATGGTTCGTTCCAAGTAGCTGTATCGGTCAACCACTGCTATCTCCGGGATAACGGCCGATCCTTGCGGGAGATGTTCCACGTGTATTAAGGGCCGGCTGCATAGTCAATGTTCTGTATCTTTATCGCGAGTGGGATGAAGCAGTAAACGTTGGAACGGAGAAAGACAATCGGTGTCATCTGGCTTGACTCGAAGCAAGCAAATGAAATGGAATCGACGTGGCGGAGAGCCTCGTTTTAAATTTAAATCGCCGAATGGATATTGCCAAGATATTAAAATATTTACCGATACGCGAGTGTTTTCCGTTACGTTTCCGTTCACGCTAATCGCGCCTCATACCGCGGCTGATCGATGATACGCGGAGGCTGTACAAATTATAATTTGATATCATACATGTAAACGACTATATTGGATTTTATAGATAAATAATGCATGATCCGGCCGGGTTCTCTAGGTCGTCCCATATTGCGCCATGTTTACGTTTGTCCCGGCGCAGACGTCGATGAATATTCATACGCTAGTTTATACATACCTAATTTACCATTTTCCGCTGAAGCGTTTACCCTTCGCCCCCCACTTCTTTGGTCAATCGCGAGCACGTTCATCAGACTGATAAAAGTAATAACTAGGCTCTCTATCTTGTTCCCTCACTCTTCCTCTCTATCTCTCTCTCTCTCTCTCTCTCTTTTTCTCTCTCTTTTCTCGATGTATCGCGCATACTTCCGGTAACATCGTCAGAATAACGCGAGCCGCGTTTTATGTACGATAAATTGTGAGCGTACAGCGATAGCGATGACACGGAGTAGCGGCCACGTCGGCTACGACAGCTCCGACCCATTTTCTCGGGCATGTGCGCGGCGTGTAAAGTAGAAACGTCCCAATTTGGCGCAAACGGTCCGCCCGGAGCTTGGCTTTACAGCCGCACTTCCGGCATCATAACC
This sequence comes from Cardiocondyla obscurior, assembly GCF_019399895.1. Lineage (NCBI taxonomy): Eukaryota > Metazoa > Arthropoda > Insecta > Hymenoptera > Formicidae > Cardiocondyla > Cardiocondyla obscurior. The sequence continues at coordinate 4,716,137 of NC_091864.1, forward strand.
GGAAAGTAGCTGGAGGTCGCTCGGCGCGGAACGGCTAAGTGGACAGCTTCGTGCGGAGGTGACCAGCTGTATCGGAACAGGCGAGCTGGATATTAAACCGACCCAGGGTCCCGCGCGGGTCGACCCGTGTGCTAAAACCTGCGTGCACACCCGACCTTGTTCTCGCTAAACCTCAGAACTGCGTATTAGCGCGACGGTCTTACCCACGAGTTATCGCCATCTGGAGAAGAGCTGCTCGCGCAAACTGGCCGTACTCCAGCAAGTACATCAGCCACTTCGCCGTAAGAATAGTAGTCGTCCTGTTTAGTTAACGCACGACCGGAACAAACGATCGGAGCAGATGCCACCGCGATTCGGTGACATCGTTCATAATCCTACTATTGAACTCGTTTTCTTCGTCATACCCGCGAGGTTCCGATAATTTCGCACATCGAAAGTTTCGCGGACTAGAAATCGGAGGGACGATGAATCCATTCTCGAAAATTTTATTACAATTTCCTATTACGATAACAAAATAAGTAATGCAATTTACAATTTTTTTTTCTAAAATGATGAATTTTAAATTGTCGCATGCACATATCGATTTTTAATATGAATAATGTTGCAGCAAAAGAGTGAAGTCGAATATATAGAAAGTACGGCGTGAGATTTTATACGCCTCTCTGAGAAATTCATGAAATTTATAGTTAACGCAATTTGGAATTCAGATACTCGGTTAATTATACTTATATAGTTTAACGAGAATTGATGAATACATTAACACACTTTCCAACCTGATATAAAATGTATTTGCATCACTCGCGCTGGCGGCTTACTTTTGTCACGTACGCAACGCGTACGTCCTTCGCGCTATTACCCGAAAAGCAAGGTGCGATTTAGCGGTCCACTTTTTATTGCGCGGGATTGTACTCTCGAGCAGCCGGAAAAATCGTCGACGTGCATCACGCGAGAGGAAAGCCGGCGCGTCGGCGCTTATACGCCCGTTGCATACTAGTCCGCGTGATAACGTTAACAAAAAGGCGTATCGCGTGTTGCTTTAGATGCGATCTTCCCGCTCGCACACGCGGTTGTGAAAATATCTCGCAAATATTTCAGTCTCGCGGATTTACGCTGGCGTTCAAGCCGACCCTCGCAGGCGCCGACATAAGAAAATGTAACGAGTTTATTCTCGCCGCTTAGAGCGGACTGTTAAGACGCATACCGTGAATTACCATTCGACCCTGTCCTCGCGCCTGCAATTTGGAAATTCTCCTCGACCGTCTCCTCGCGCGACACGGCAAACAAATTGCGTTAGGTAAAAACGAGTTCATTTTCTCGACGAAAATTAACCGTGTCTTCTTTCCCGGGACGCGCGACAAATTTCGTTGTCCCGTAGCGCGCTGCGCTCGAAAGAGGTCGAAAGAATCCGCGATAGTGCCCGTCAAAAAGTTTCCCACGCGCAACGGGATGAAACGGGGAGGTAATAACGTTATCACCGCGATAACTTTAACCAAGTGATTACAGCGGCCATTTAAACACTGTTTGTTAACTGCGGCCATTAAAAGAATGAATCATCGCGTGAGCGGCGCGTCTAACGATCGCGTGCTCACGTCGCGGAATCGTCCGTGGTTAAGGATAACACGAGAGCCGCCGCCGCTTGTCGCTTTAACGAGAACGGAGACGCATTCCCGCAGGGATGACTGATCCGCGCAGTCATTCGGGCTTAGCAAACCCGCGGACCCGAGCTCGGTACACTGCAGGCTCTCGTGTACATTTGCACATCACATATACGCCTTTTGAGACATGCGGTAAATGAATGCGATAAATATTTGAAGAGACGTGAGAGTAAAGTAATAAAATAAAACAAATTTAAGAACAGCGAGTCAAATATAAAATTAGAGAATGGAATTTTCGCAGTTTGATGAGAGAGAGAAAAAAAACGAAATCCATGCAGTCATTTTTTTTTACGACGGAAATTATGACGCTTGTTACGGAAAGTAGCTGGCTTTGCATAAAGATATAAAGTCGAATAACGTCGCGAGCAGCGCGAGCATGATAACTTACGTCTTTGCTTTATACGCCGTCTGCAAGAAACGATCCCCGCCGTATTATTTCATAAAACCGCAACGCCGAGCTTGCGTTTCATATTTTTTCGCAGTCACTTGCGGGAATCTCGCGCGATATTCGACGAGATCGACGAGTTTTATCTCCACGGTAAGAGGAGAAAAGGCAGCGCAACGAAACCACGCCAGGTCTGTCGATACGAAGACGAATTTATGTTCCACCGGTCAAAGAAATTAATATATCAACCAGAAGAGTCTTCGCGCCCTTTTCGCTTCTTACGCCGCGATATGTCTGACATGGGAAAATAGATCGGAAACGATCACGCTCGGTATTGATACCGTCTTCCTCGCTATTATAGATAAGTCTATCTTCTTATCGTTGCAGTCAGATAAAATGCTTTTAAATTCGACCTCTATAAATTTTTTTTTTTTTTTTTTCGGGACTCGAGAATGCACTTTGCAAAGGTGAGGCCGATTGGCCCGGATTTCTCAATGCATTTATGTATGCGAGATAAAATACAACCTTCGCAGCGGGGCATCAACCAGTGGTTAAAAATTCCAAAGAGCCCCCGCGGTATAGCCTTTGAGATACATGCTGCGATTGCGACGATTACATCGAATCGATCTATGATCACCGTTGACCGATGCTTTCGCTCGGCGGAACGATCGCGACGGAATTTTATCGCGCTCGTAACGGTCGTAATAATGTCGGCCGCCGCGATGATAACGCGTATACGGAAGGTACACCTGGTCGACCGATATAATAACGGCGAGGTATGAATATTCAGAGTGCTCGTTCCCTACCGCGGAGACGGTTGATCCGCGTATCATTGTGTTGGCACACGCATGTACGCAATCGAGCACACAGTAGCGCGACTCTGTCAGCAATGCGGTAACAAAAGTCAGGGTTTTCGCTCGCTTCCTTTGGAGCTGCATGCCGAGTGTCCCGACGGCGACATATGGGGGTGTAACGTATAGCGTTATTATTCAGCAGACACGTTTGTGAATATCGCGCCCCTCCGTTCCGCGCGATAATGCTACGTCGCAATCGTTCTGGAATAAATAAGCCTTGAAACGACGCCGCGTAATCCACCGAGGCGTTATCGCATCCGCAACTTCCGAATCGCATCTATCACGGGACAGGCCAAACCGCGTTAGTAGCAGCTATTAATACGATTAAAAAGAAAAAAAAATAAAAGAAATACGGCTGGAGCAATCTCCAAAGCTCCTATAACGATTTTTTTTTTTTTTTTTCAAGAGCTGAGTACGAAATGTTTCACTGATTCCATTTTATTGCGCACTAACCGTTATTTTTTTAGTTACGTCGGCTTTCAACTTATAAATTCATTCCTTTTCATGGCGCGTAAAAGTTGTTATATTTAAACTTATATATCTCTACGTTTTTGCCGCGTTCGCGTCTTTGTTGATTTTACATCGTGGAATTTGAAACGCGCGTACGTATGTATCTCCCGCTCGAATAAGATTCCACAACGTAAATTTGCCCCTGACACTGAATTGCTTATTACAAAAAGAGATTCCGTGTTATAATTTATGAAAATAACACAAATAACAATTAAACGCAGACATTTAGCATAGCGGATGCCAATGCGAATTCGTCTTCGTTTGTTTTCGTCTTTTCAATCAAGCGTTCTCGCTGCACGAGCAACAAATTGAGTGTATATTTGTAGCGGACATGATACGCGCGTAAGACGTAATATACATCGATCCATCTTCGGCCCGTCCACGCGTAACCAATCAGTTTGCCGTCTTTGTTCGTGAAACGACGTATCTGGCGAATGGTAATTAATATACATCGCATTCGATAACCCAACAAGTAAAACTATTAATCGTCTCGATAAGACAGCTCGTGACCCTCCGCGCGGCACTGATAACGTCAAATCGTTAACCCGCGCGTCACGCCTTCGTGTACACCATCTTTCCCCCTCGCATCTAATGCTCCATATATGAATTCTTATGTATTTTAAATGGCAGTATGAATCACGGCCAAATCTTGCATTTTGAAAGACGACTTATGCAAACTTTAAATGCAAAACTATAAATTAAAAAAAAAAGAAAAAAATGCTTTCGCTTGTAAATGCGTGGAGATAAATAACTGTGACGTAAAAATTTATTGCCGCGAGAATTTCCTTGCGGTTGTTGGCTTCTGAAGCAACAGATTAAGGCAGCTGTGTATGCTTAGCAGCAGAATTCGCGCAATGTGTGTAATCTATATCGATCCATCTTGGACGCATTGACACGTAACCGATTAGACCTCCTTGGCCAATGAAATGATGTATTGGGTAAACTGAGACATCTTTCTGTCTCTCGCGATTCCTCTCAAGTTACATCGAGTGTCATTAGTCGAGCATTACAACAATCAATATCAGTCTATTTAGTATTAGAACATATCGATATTTTAGATCAACAAGTATCATCAAGGGAGACAGGTGTTAACAAAGAGTAAAAAATATAAAGAAAAAGTAGTCTTTTCTTTTTAATTTTGTACAATATATTAAAAAGAGATTTTTATTCTATTAAAAAAATTAATTTACTTGTACCTTGACTTCCGTTAATTTCTGTACCACTTTATTACAAGAACTTTCATATAACATTTTTTTTTGTTAATATAAAAATATATTGAAAAGTACATTGAATTATTTTATTTTAACTAACGATGGACGCACAATAACGGGAAAAAGGTTCCGTTCTTGTTCGAGAACGACCTCGGCGGCCTCGTCACAGTCCTCGTAAACGTGTAATTAAAAAAGAATCATTGGGTCTTCGTGAGGATCACCGGTTCAAAGTGCTCACCCGGCTATAAACCGCGACCGTTACCGTAGCAGTCCTTCGTATCAACTGCGAAAATCGTCGGGCAAATGGGCGCCGTGCCACACGTTCGAAAGTGACGGGACAACAAAATGGAATAGCGACCGGGACGAGCTTTAGCACTAATTGCCGTACATCGCGCGCGCCGCAGAAAATTGTCCGGAATGATGGTTCTTTATCTCGCGCCTCTCTAGCACCAGGGCGTGTACTTGGAGGATGTATTGTATAACTTGCCATGTAAAACGCATTTCGAGACAAAATCCCGAAATTAATTTCCTTCCCCGGGGGGTATCATTCTCGAGCCGCTCGTAAAATGTGCCGTCGAGTCGAACGAGCGCCATACTACTGCGTTTACCTTTCAAAAGGCCGTTTTACTGGCGCCGAAACCGCTCATCGATAACTAACCGATGGGTACAAAAATTTGGAATCTGTATTATTTTCAATACTCTCACTGTCAGACAATTTGCTTCCGTGTGCTTTAATACTTTAAAATTGAACTTAAAAGATTTAAGAGAAAAATATAGTAGAAATATTGATTAAAGACTCGTCTGAATTTACAAATTTTTAATTTAAGTATTCTATTTTGAAGTAAAATATTCATTCAAACTTTTCTCTTCGCTTTCTTACTTTTTTTTTTCGTTTTTTTTTTTGCTTTTAAGTTGTAAACTACATATTTCAATATGCAATTGTAAATTTAATTAAGATATTGAGTTCGAGTCGGAATTTAAGTAGCGTATTAGCTAGAAACTTTAAATTATAACAAGTTCTAACGGTACGAGTTTGAGAGTTCTCTATATAACGTTCGAACGACTGGAAATTATAATTACGCGATAAATCGTGGAAATTGAAAATAGATTCCTACCGTGCGTGGTCGTCTCCGTCGGGACGGCCTGTAGATTATGGAGCCTTGCTACGCCTGTACGAGGGCCATCCAATTTGCGGAAATGATTTTTACCGTGCAACGACGGGCTTCGAATGACGAGTGGTTCGGCCCGTTTGTGAATCAAGGAAACTTCGTTCCGACGCGCGATTGTTAATTGCTGCCGTTGCACATCGTTCGTCTTTTCTTTGTGTAGTCTTCCGGCAGGTGAGCTTTTATCGAGATTAATGAATCCGATTTCAAGCGTACAATCGTTTCGTGATGAAATCAATGAATAATCGAGAAATCTAGAGGCCATCGAGCCGTTGAGGATTGTCCGGTTCGGGAGAGTATTCGAACGAAAAAGTGAGCGCAGCGACTACGGTAAGGGGTAGTATCGGAGCGGTGAAGAGTCCTCGAAGTTCAATGTAGCGATACGATCAAGTATGCTTCTTCAGCGCATTCGGGGAATGAATCGCGTCTACACAAATCGACGTAGATGTTTTGGTGCATCTTGCCCCGATTTGCCACGGTACGTTTTTCAACCTTTCTCTCTCGCTTTCTATTTGTGCATTCGATAATTAACGTGAAATACGTCATTCTTTTTTGCGCAATAATTAGATAAGACACACAAGTGGCACATGTAAATAAGAAAATTATTATTGATTTGTCTAAAATCTAAATAATTAATATTTAAGAGAATTTATGATTTGTGTTTCGAATTGTATTAGACACTCTGCTGTCAATGTCCAATTCTCGTTAGATTAGATTGATTGCATTTAGTCGATTGACGTTTGTTGTATGCGATAAGCCGGTAGAAAAATAATTTTTCAAGTATAAAATGAATTTATCGGAATTTTTTCGTTGTTAAAGGGTCTCTTACTGATTCATTTATTCATACTATTGCCGCTACAATCAGATCGCAACGCAATCCTGGTGTTTCCTGTTCGATTTTAAAATCCGTCGGGAACTCGATATTACCCGTTGATTTCCTATCTATTTACGCTTTCCATTTAAATATTTTATGTGAAAACTTTTGTACATTTGTTATGTTAACGGCATGTTGTAACACTGTCACAATTCACGATTGTAATTGACAATTTTTTTCGGAGATATATAAAAGTTAATTCTTTAATCTTTAGAAGATTAACAAGAAATTTAGTCAAATATTAAATCACTTTTGTTTGAATTTTCTTTTTGATGCAAAAAAAAACTGCAGGAAAAAGTTTTTTTCCGTTGGTTTCTTTTTTTTTATTAATTTTATTTTTCTAAAAATGCTTATTAAAATAAAAGATAAACTAATTTTTTTTTTACTAGTTTCGCAGTTTTGTATTAAATCGTTTGCTCTACGCGTCGAGATCAATCGCCTAACAAGTTCTAACAAAGAGAGAGATAGAGAGTGGTCGAATAAATTGCGGAGTAAATTCGATTCGCGTGCTAGTGGCGTTCCAAGTTTTTGATCTTCCAAGTTTGCGAGCGAAACGCATACATACGAAGAGAACGACGCCTCGCCCTTTGGTATGCGCGCTTAGTCGCGCGTTGCGCGTCTCAAATCGCAATGCGATCCAGAATTGGCTCCATCTTGAATTTCAAGGCATATTCGATATGCGATGCTAATGTAACTTTTGCCCGCACTCCCCGTCATTCTAGAATCGTATCGATAACGAATGTACGATAAAGCGTACTCGATTATTTGCGACTGAGAACACTTTAACGTGTGTTCTTTTCGCGTTGTATTATTTTTGCTTTGTTTTTCGAATCTCTAAATTTTAATCAATATTTTTTAACGTTACTTAGTCTTCGAAATAAAAGTGGAAATTTATTTTACCGCTTTTAACTTAATATTCTCCTTTTACAAGTAAACGCTTTTGCACACACACACACATACACGCACATATGTATATATACATGAAAATAACCTTTTTCGTTCCTTTAAAACGGCTGATCTGCAGATTCAGAGAGAAATCATGAATAACCGAACTGTGTTGTGAACTAACTTTTTAGCATAGCGCGCTGAAAATGGAACACAATCTCAAGTTCGTACGCGTTGGAAACGTTTTGGAAATTCGATACCTCTTCCCCGACTTTCCTTCGCTATACTTCCGCTACCATCGAACTTCCACACTTTTTCGTCTAAAGAAAAGTGCCGCGGTCTTTTCCCTCGGAACCGTACTTCTCCGATAGGGGCAAAGTTTTTTCGTTCGTGGTGAACATTTTATCAAAATCTCGCCGCCAGGCCAAATAGTTGGTGGCATCGATCTTTTTACATAAAAAAAAAAAGAGAGAAAAAAAACGATACAAGCGGAGACGGATCTCACATAAAACGTCACGAGCACGTTTCATTCTGGCGAGTCTTTAAAAAGGTATAACGGCGCGCCATAGAAAGACTATTCTACTTCTTTCTATCTCTCGGACCTTGGATGTATCGCAAATATAATACATCTTCACGATGTAGACAGAACACACGAGATCGCCAGAACGTCCGACATCCGCGGGATAAATGTACGACGGAACTGGAAACATGCAAAACGGTACATCATCCTGTCTCGCCGGCGAACAAACCAGATCCGCGGGCGAGCGATGGATGCTTCGGCGAAACAAACTGTGGAGGAAACGAACAGAATACACTTCTCCCCTTCTTTCTGTATCCCCTTCCCTATCTATCGACGTGCAATCTTTATAAGAAAAAAAATTTTATGCGATATATTAAATTAAAAATTAATATTTCGTATCGTTTAACCTAACCTTTTCTTACTCGAATATTACGTGGCAAAAATTATATGAAGCTATAAGTCGATGGTTATTAAGCGAATAAATTAAATAGATGTTACGTGTATCAGGAACGCTGGAGAAAAAAAAAGGGGGGGAGGGGTCCCGAGTATTGAAGTCGGGCGAATCGAGTCGCCGGACGAAACAAGTGGCTATCGGATCCGCGTAAATAATTCGCGAGAGGGTGAAATACGGACCGCTCGATATCGGGGGTCGAGGGACAGGACACCATGGAGAGATTATGTTCTCGAATCGAGCTGCTGGTCGCGCGCGCACACGTTTTCTCTATCGGACGAGCTCACTTCGTTGGCCGGCAAGAGAACCGTTGGGACTAGAGAGAGAAAGAGAGACGAGCGCTTTTCCGTGCCGGGATAAGCCTGGAGAACAGCGATTTTGTAGCCCCGGCCACGTAGGCCGCACTGTGGATGCTGGGCTGAGTACTCTCCACCTCAAGGTACCCCTATTCGGGTGTATGGTCGAAGTCGAGCGTCTACTTTCGCATACGTTCCCCGTAGTGCCGTGGAAGGTCAGAAGGCTACTTTATCGCGCAAAATCCGAGTGGAAAATTTAGTAAAGATAGCCGAACCGCCTCGCACTAACGACATTCATTCTTGCCGATTTCTATCGCTTTTCCAATGTTATCTTATCGCGAACGTATCTGCTTCACGAATATAATATGCAAATGCGTAATTTAATTGCTCATACGTACACACTTTGACTCGGTACGTGTTCCGAATTGCGATTTGTATTTGCCAAGCGTAAAATTAAATTTTTTAGTATTTGTGTCTCCGGTTTGGTAAGAATTAAAAACAAGGCAGGGTAATTAATAAGCGTTGTAACGGTGAATATTAATTTCTCACAGTTTAATTAATTAAATTTTGAAATAGCTGAGAATATAGTTAGCTACTATTGTACTACGTAACTATTGAAATAATAATGTTTCATTTAAACTGTCTTCTTACTGCGGGCTATTATTTTTGCGCGCGTCTAATGGAATATGCGAATACCTATATTGTTCTCTAAGGGTTATATAAATATTACATTTTTCCGAGGGATTCATTCGCAATTTGTAACCCTATAAATCTGTTATTCTCATATAAAATAAAGAGCAAGCGATAATATTAATATTATATATATTTTGAGAGCATTTTTAATCGAAGCGAGGTACGTCTTGCTTGTAACAAACGTAATGACAAATACACTTTTTTTTTTTTTAATAATTTGTATAACTAATATACACAGACTCGGCTAGATTTATCTTTCGTTATCGCGCGAGTGACATTCTCAAGTCATTAAACTACCAGCGAACTGCCAACTCAAATATTGTTTTACACGGTGAAAGATCTCAGGACGAAAGTCCTTCCTGAAACGTGCCCCTTTCGCCAAAACGTCGCGAGTCGTTCGCGGTTTTTCGTCACGTCTCGGAGTGACGCCGTTACTCCTGGTAATTAGGGAAACGTCGACTGCCAATGACGGGACAGTATTATCTCTCTCGGTCTTGAAACCACCTCCGCGATCTTGACGGGGTGAGATTTACCCGCGCGAAGATACTGGCAGCGTGCGTCACAGCCAGACGGACGGAGTCGTTGTTCGGCGAGCATCGTCGAAATAATCGTCAGTCGAGATAAAAACCGACGTGGAGACAAAGCGAGGGGATGAATAAGGGAGGAAGGGAAAGAAAATGCCCGACGACGGCGGGAGGGCGACAATGATAACGCGGGAGGAAGACGAGAAGATAATATCGCTCGCAAAAGAGTCGACAATGCCGGCTCGTTATTGCATTCATGCCGCTCTCATTCGTGCGACGGGCGTCAAGCCGTGATGGACCAAAGGCGCGGAAGATCGAGGGGGTGGGAAAAAGGCACGGAGCGACAACAGAAACGAAGAGATCGGCCGCGTTGCGCATCGAAGGAGAGCTCCCGTTCATCTCGCCCGTGCTCCAACTTATTGAAGCAGATTGGTCTTTTTATGAGGGCGTAAAAACATGAGATAACAACGACAGGAGCGAGCGCCGCCCTCCGCGTTATGCCGTTGATGCGAAGACCGGAGCCGACCGTGAGTATCTCGGCGCGGTGGCTGCCGGTAGCTACGCGGACGAACTTAACGAGGCATTTCGCTTCACGAAGCAAACTACCCACCGGAACTTTCGTAATATGCGAAATTTTTGCGCGTGCTCGTGCTTTCTCTCCTCCTCGATCGTCCCGAAAATGCAACTGCTTCACCTCTCTGCGAGATCACGTAGCGTTAAACGAGAACGGCCAGGCTGTAGATGGATCAATTTCTCTGACGAAAGTTATTTTACCGGGCACGCGTACGAAGAATAATAAGACTTCTTATTTGCAAGTTAATTAGAAATAGGAATCAGAAATATTTGAGGGCTATTGATATTTTTTAAAATATAAATATCATTTAATGTAATAATATTTTACGGTACATTTGGAGTTTTAACAGCTAAAAATGCAGCGTACATTTGGCAAATAAACAGCGAACATGAATATTCACAAATAAATTAATCGCTACAAAAAGTAACACATCTACAACACGCATTACCAACGAATGTTCGCGGTCACTATGTTCGTTTGATGCTTGTTCGCCAAATATATATGTATATACACGTTGCATCTTTAGACCAACGCCCGATCGATCGAACAAGCGTAATAGATGTCGATTGGTGACATCGCGATTTTTTGGCATGTTCTTGCGTCTTGACGATGACATTCTTTGGCAAATCGGAAGCTGCTCGTTGCAGCCGCAACGCGCCCGGAATAGCGGAATGCAAGGAATTCGTAGAGGCTTTGAAGGAAATTGAATCGTAAAAATGCAGTATTCACGTATGACGGAGCCCCGTTGAAGCGTTCACAACGGAATTTATCCTTTTGTCAGTGGAAATGTTAAGAGAGCTAAGGATAGCTTAAACGTATACAAACTATGCCCCATCGGGTCTTAAAAAAAATTTTTTTAATAACATGTTTCCGAATAATTCAATTTTTTTCGAATAATTCAATTACAACACTTTTAGGAGAATCTTATTAGGCAGCGAAATAGCGTAATAATATGTTGTTCTATACTTTTTCTCTGAAAGTGGATGGCAAATTATGTAACATTACACAAAAGTTGTTCGTTAAAATTCAAAACAATTTATGTGTCACTTGAATCGCGCATAATCTCATAGTTTAATCGTGTAATCGCACCCAGGCGTTTGACACACATACGGTATCGATTTCAGCCGGCTTTGGCGCGTGCCGATGCTATCAAGTGATTTATTCTGTTTACCGAAATGTGATTTCTCCGGGATATTCAATTATAGAATTGATTCGCAGATATACGGAGGAGTCGCGCTCCGGCCAGCCGAAACAAAATTGTATTTTTAACGATTTTCCATTCTGGGATTTCGGAGGGACGGTATATCTGTCGGCGGAGCACGAATTGATCTCGCGCGGATTTCTCGGGAAACGAAAACGCCCGATGATTTATTCTGTTTACCGGAAGTACGATAATCGCGCAAACAAACGTCGGTGCGCGATAGGCGCTCGTGTAACGTTTCCATGTACCGCGCAACTCCCAGCGGTTGACAGATGCACGCGATCGCCGGCTAAAGCTAATATTATTATCAATTTTTATTTATTATTGCACCGCGGGAATTCGATAGCCGCGCAAGGAAGCAGCCCCGATGCATCGCCGGCGAATCGAATCGATTCCCGGCTCGAATTCCAAACGAGATAGAAGCGGCGGCGTGATTCAGTTCGTTCAACGGCGAACGCGCGAGACGCAACGGAATGTCAAACATCTCGCGGGCGAAATCGAGGCGACGCAAGTGGAACAATGAATTTACCGCCGCGACGCGTTTCCGCTTCGGAATTCGCGTCGGTCCACCGCGACGTCTCACGAAATCGAATGACGAGTGATTCTTTCAAGTTATCTTCTATGCAGTGCACGCGAGTTAATTTGTCCCCGGCTCAAAGGAGACAACAAACGCAAAACTATATAACTTATTTATCGATTATATTATTAACTTTACGCCATTTTTTTAAACTCCGCTTCGTGACTTCTTGCACGGCGGAGATATCAATCGATGCGCGATGAACATACAAGAAATATATTATCCGCAATAACTAACAATGCTGTTGTCTTTTCTTGCAGGTAAGTGCACAAGACGCACGGTCGAAGGTGATTAATTACTCGAGCGCCGTTAACGTAAGTAAACTAATGTAAGTCGACCCAAATTGATAAGCCTCAGCTATTCAAATATTTTTTGCAAGTACTGCGTAGAGGGTTTTTTTTTTTTTTTTTAAAGGGAAGAAACGGGATACACGTAGCCTCATCGCGATAGTGTTTTAGGGAAAACCATCATCTTTGGTCCGTGATTTATGACGATCATCGCTCGTTTCCTACCCTTGGCTCGCTATTGTTACGTCTCGACAGTATTTTTTTGGTTGACACCCTAAGTGGTGTTCTCGCGCATAATACACGTCGAGCTCTCGTAAAGATTCCGGCAGCAAAAGAGCTCAATCATAGTGTCGGACACGCTCCTCATCGAAACGAAACCGATTCCGGCGCCCGACAAAATAAAAAATAAATATATATATATATATATATATATATATATATATATATATATATATATATATATACAAAAAAAAAACTGGACCAACGTTGAGATGGATAACATTATCTCGTTTATGAAACACACGCGATACAATGAAAACCGAATTCCCGTGAATAAAAAACAAACAGTATTGGCCACGAAAAATACTATGATAACGGTAATAACCGTAGCCCGCGGCAAACGCGAAATTTTTGCAATTTGGCCGAGCATTTATACGAAACCAGTCGAATGTTTTTTTAATGACGCAAGAAATTAAATTATATCTTGAATATTAATGCTCGGTGATAACTCGACCAAAACGATAGAGCACGCTATATGTATACCGAAAAAAAAATCACGCGGCATCGATGAACCGTTTATAATTTTGGAATATGTTCGCGAGATTATGTCGAACTTAATCTCTTCTAACAGAAGTGCTTTTGTGAAAGTCCCATGATTGGAAAAGCAAATCTCGTTGCGATATTTAACGGCGCGCCGTTATCGAGATGCAGATTACATCGCGTTATCACTCTCTCTTGCACGCTTTATATATATAAATTTCGTCAAGGCGTCGGGAAAGGTGCACATCTATCAAAATGTAAATTACGACGCCCGCCATGGAGGATCGTTTTTCCAACTTCCGTCGCGAATTACCGTTCGATTCCCGGCGGACGGACGCGCGCGTCGGTGACGATCGGTCACGATCGCGTTGACATAGCGCGCAATGACTTTTCCTCCCCCTTTTAGAAAAGCCATTCGTATCGGCGTACAGTTTTACGGCTCTATGGTTCTATCATCTGAATTCCGCCAGCAGCGATCTGTTCCACCGTTCTCCTCTCCCACCTCGCGTTCTATCCGTCCGTCCGTCTCCGTCTGCCCTTCTCCCTTCTCACCCCCCTGCCGTCGCGCGAGACACTACGTAACTATTGTCCCATGAAATTGGACGTCATTCACGTACCGGATGTCCATGACTCTTTCACGGCGCGCACTGCATCGAACGGCGTAACGACCGAGTACGCGGACCAACTACCGATAGACACCGTTCCCCTGAAAGACCTAATTCCCGCTACTCCGGATGCAAACGCGCGTAATCGCATTTCGTGCGCGGGATATCAGATCGCACTTTGAAAATATTCAGAAAATTAATATGCGTAGTCCCGCATCAAAACTAAGCACATGCGCCGTTAGATACTTCTCCCGAGCTGCTGAGAGGAATTAATTTAAATTACGTATTCTTGAAAAGTGACATTAAGGGATAATATTTTTTTTATTTTTCTCAAGCTGTTCAATTGGAAATTTTTACGTAAAGCTCCTTAAAATCTTTAATGCAGAGTTTATCAAGCTGTCGCGCGGCCGAGATTACAACGCGGGGTAATACGCTCGGTGTACATGCGTACTTATACATGTTTAATATATGTATATGTATTACGGTGTCTCTAGATATTTGCAACATTGTTGCCTCTCCTTGTTGCAAGGTGCACGCAGCATGGTTCGTTCATCACGACGATCTAATAACCCTCCGCCCTGACGACGATGTAGAAACGTGCCACCTAACGGCTAGATGGACAGCTCGCTTTGTCGCAGAAATTACGGAATTCTAAGCACCAGCAAATTCTCCCTCTCTCTTCCCTTCGACCATCTCTCTCTTTTATCTTATCTCCTCTGCGGTTTTCCCGGTCTCTTTCAACGTACGCCATCCCCAGATTTCTTCTTCCGCGGTTCTCTTCGACGTTTGCCACGTCCTTTTGTGCACCTTCCATTGTCTACGATCGAAATGATCCCATCCGTGTCCACTTTTCGAGGACACCGTATGAAGCTCCTCTATTCAGGCCGCGGAGTCTCGATGATGGCGCGTTACGCGGTTCTGAAATACGGTATACTCTCCCTTTTCTCCTTTTTTTTTGTCCGACACGAGTGTTTACTTCCATGCATTGTTTTTACGAGAAGACGAGATTTTTCCTACCAGCGAAAGCAATTGTACATGATTGCGTTGAGTAAGACGTAATCTGCGATGTTTAGGTTCTCCAGCGTTTTTCGTTCGAAGGAGACAAAATCGAAGGAAATAATCGCAATTCAAAGAAATCGGGGTACAGAGGTAGTTGTAAAAAGCACACGCGACTTTCTCTCTCTCTCTTTCTCTTACCCCCCTTCTTTCTTCAATCGGTACATAAAATTGAACATTCTGTAAAAAAATTCTATGATTTGTTCTATTTCCATACGAGTCTGTCGCAATACGCGTAAGCTTCTTATCGTGAAACGCCGCAAATATATTTTCAACCGGCACATCATGCGTCGTCTTACAAATACCTGCTTGAAACAAAAACCCTTCTGCATCCCGCGCTTCTATTTTACGATGCGGAAAAATTTCATCGTGTCAAAACAAATTCGATTTATGTCATTGTTGCATTCTGCGAGTATCCGATCGGTCCTTAAAATAAGTAGAACAAATGTAAATTCGATCGCGCGATAACGAGATCGCTTTTGGAAAGCTGTAGAATCGTATTCCAGCTACGAATACTATTTCCGGTCTTTTCAAGTTTTGTTATTTAAATTAATTCCAATGCGAGTATTTTGAATAATCCTATTTTAATTTATTTTAAATAAGATCTAACGAGAGACCATTTTTTTTTTTTAAATTAAAAAGTATTAAAGAACAATGAAATGAGATAAATGCATCGACGCCGGTTTTCGTGTGCGATTGCGCGGGAACGAAATATCGAGGTGTTAAGTATCGATAGAAATTATCTCCCAGTTAATCGAGATCTTTTGACTTCCCTTCGGCACGCCAACTGGCATCGCAATCGGATCAGGAGCCGTGCCGCATTGCGGGGTGCATCGGCGCATTTTCCAAGTACCACCTTTCGTTCTCACGCTTTCTCTCTACACCCCTCGTAGCACGCCCTCTTCCTTTTCCACCTCGTCCCTTTTCTTTCTTTTGCCCGTCTTTCGTCCGCTTTCTCTCATCGCGCACCTTTCTGAGACTAGACTGCCGAGCATTCCACGTTCTTTCAGACCATGCGCTTCTTACTCGTATTTGCTCCGTAATTACCAAGAAGAAGAAATCCTCGGAAAAAGGTACGTCGTCAAAAGACCAGATCTCGAATGAAAGAAGAGAATCGGCGCGTACCGACGAAATTTTATGATTTCCGCGAGCGAGCGAGCGGGCGATTCTTCGGTCAAAATGGTTCGCCCCGAAGGGTGCTCGCGGGGTAATTTAATTTAAAATCAACAGGATAATCAGATAACAATATTTCTTACTGTTGTTATATTTGCTTCAGCGTTTTTCATTCTACCGATATTCTTACGACCTCGACGATCATATTTGACGTTCACCCTCATCTCAGTCGCTTCGGAGACACCTTCACGTCGTTCGCTTAAAGTGTGATAAGATTTCGGATCACGGAGCGATTATAATTTCTCGTTCGCGATTCAACGTGTCGTTCTTACCGCCGTCCATTATGGACGAACGACGTTAATTGAAAAAGAAACTCGCGAGAAGTTGATAACTCGCCCGATTGGAAATCTACGTACCTCGATAATAAATGCTGAAATTGATTTTTCGATTTCCTCGTAATTACGTTGTGAATCACGTGAATGCGATTCGGTCGCTGCGCCAGAAGTCGAAGTCCGGATACTTAAATTATGAATTCAGAGCGAATTCAAAAGTTCTTCGCGGACGCAGGGGAGGAAAAGGTGGGCGAACGACTTCACCGGCACCTTGCGCCGTGATTTACGTTCGATGAGAAGTAACCATTTGCAAAGTCCACGCCTGCGAAACGCGGCAAGACGTAAACGAGAAACTCGCGACGAAACTTTTGCGAATAGCGGGAAAGAGGCACCAATGTGTTTACCGCGCACCAAAATGTCTGAAAAACTTTTCATAAACATGACGTTGTTTATTGGGAGATCCGAACATTTTCGCGAGGGCCCCGTCTTTTTGCTCGCGTTGCAACTTTATTCTTTGACTTTGACATCAAAAAGGCCCGTAAGCGGCTAGAGAAAAAAAAAACGCGAAGATCTCCGCGAAAGCTACTTTCCCGAATGGTAGTTTATTCATTCAAAAAAAATGCGAGGTAAAGTATGCTCCAGTTTGCCTCGTAAACATTCGCATGAGGATATCACGCGTAGCTTTTTACAAAAGTATTAATCTTTACGTGTAAAACTTTTCAGGACTGGCATGATTATCTTTAGAACGCGGTACTTTTCTGCACTACTGTGCGAATTAAAAGGTCTAAATGTAATATAAATTGCACAACGTGCCTAGGTGAAACATTGAACGTTTTGCGTTTAATTCATCCGAACCTTTGCGAAAAAATTTAGCAAAAAGCATGCATGTCGATTAAACTGCAAGCGTACGTGTACAATATTTATTTTATCCGGCAAATATTTTTAACACTTTATTGCCAAGATGGAAATAGCACGCCTTTCTCTTTCCCGGTTGCGAAATTTATGCGGCCAAAAAATGGAACACGACAAATCATTTTTCTTTACGAGGATTCTTTCGGATTATCTTGCGCATGTCATTCTGCAAACCATTTTCCATTTTTTTTTTTAACTTTTATTGATATATTTATTATATTAAATTCGCGTATTATTAAAAATACGCTTAAATTCATAACGCAATAATCTTTATGCAGTTTGTGATTACACAATAAGCATTTTATATTATTTAACATCTTTGTACTGTTCTCGTTGTAATATTTTGTATAAATTATGATTTTACTGAAAGCGTCTGCTCGCTTTACATTTTATTTTTATAAATTGTTTTAATTAATTGAGATTATTGAAAGAAAGGGAGGGGATGCGGATTCGAATTGAAATGCAGAAAATATTGTCGGACCGTACAATAGCGGATAATTAAAATACAAAAAGGTATTATTTTTTAATGCGTAGTAATTAAAAGATACAATCTAACGATTTACGTTTCGAAGGTATCGTTGGTGCCTGTCAGCATCGTTTCGGCAGTTTTCATATTTGGAGACGAGTTTAAGTGCTCGGGCGGACTTGTCAATATCTCTCGGTACTGTCCGAAGCTAGTTAACCGTGTCGCGATCGTCACCCAGTATACCCTGCAGTCGTTGCGTTCGTCCGGGTGCAGCGGTGCCAGCCGGCGCGGAGCTGCTGAGTATTGAGCGTGGGATCGGATGGAGGGTGGCTGGCCGACGAAGGGGTTGCTGATGGCGCGCGGGTGGGGTGCCACGCTGTTCTGGCACGCCAACCCCCGTTCACGTTGCGTCCATCCCACCCACGCGCACTGTCCTGCAACCCTTTCCGTCTCTTCGCGACTGCCTCGGACTCGTATTTATATCGCGAAACCGAGCCGGACCCTGACCACCCTCGCTTCGCGAGCAGCGCAACCGGTCGACGAAACGCGCCGTTAAACCTCAGCGAAGTTCAAGAACGCCCGGTGCACTATCATTACGACGATCTGTCATCGTTACTTTTTGAAAGAAACTCGAGCCGTACCTCGGATTTTACTCTCCGCTTTACGCGGCGCTCTGCTTTCAAGCTACATGTCTGTTTGCCTACCCACGAATTTAAAATAATTACAAATGTCGGGGATAGATTACGTTCAAGTCAATATTTAAAGTACGCCTCTGTGTATTTCTTTTAACGATTTTTCCTCCTTTTGTGAATTAACCATGAAAATACTACTTCAATTTCACAGGAAGGATTTTCAAATCAGTTTTAACGCCAAATATATTACAAGCTCCCGTTAATTTTTTTATTTAGATACCAAATGCACAACGTTACTCTTAAGAAGGAATCGTCGTGTACGAATATTTTTATTCAGGTGGGATGGACCGGCGATATCGTCAACGAGAGAAACATCGAAGAAACGTAAAACACGCCACTAACCTCCTAGTGCACCCCTAAGTGGCGAAGGGCAGAGGGCGGGGAGGGGGGCAGGGGAAGGGAAGCGAATCTAAGAGCGCGAGGTAAAGTTGCCTCCACCTCGACTAGGTCTGTAAATCAACCGAAATGCTTGGGAATTGAGTTGTGGCACCCGCGGGGCCAACAGTGCCTTACCACAAACTACGCCTGCAGGGAGGGACGCGGTACTTCTAGTTATACATACGTGTCGCGGGAGCGCGGGGGAGAAAGTAAAGGTGGTCGCCCGGGAACCCAGGCCCCCCTCGTCCATTGGAATCCCGACTTTACCTCGTGCCGCGCGAACAATTTTCCACTTTTGCGAAAGTCTCGAAAATTTTAGCGGAGCTCACGGGAACGCGAACAGCGCGATGTCACTCGATATCTATTCGGAGAACGGAATTGAATTTAAATTTTTGGATAAGCCTTGATTTTCTCTAAAAAATAACAGAAGTACAACGAGATTCTTTCCTCTATTCTTGTAAATTAACATCTACACAACGTAAGGTAACGTCAACGGTTAAGTTCTTTTTTTTCCCGTGAATACTTGCTACGTTAATTATCGCCGTTTAAAATTTTTTAATTATATTTATGAAATTATCAGCAAAATTACTATTTTTTTCCTTTTTCTTTTTTTTTTTTTTTTTTTTTTTAATTTTAACAATAAATTTTGCTCGAACTATTGGCAAAGTTCACCGGTACTTTACCCCAATTAAAGGGCAGTATCTTTTAATAACCAAATTTTCCACCGTTATCTGGTCTAGGTATCTCGTTTCGCAAAGCTATTACGGAACTCAGCTGAAATTACGGTCACATTCTGCAGATTAGTGTCCTATGGGGAACTTTTGCTATTTTCCAGTTTGACCTATATTCCCGCCATTCAACATCCGTACCTATTTTTCCATTCGATTTTAGTTCTTTATAACGCCAACGCTCGAATTACCTCGTCTACCTACGTTGCCTATCGTTATCGTTGTGGAAAAAAAATATTCAAAGGACTGTAATATTTGAAAAACCAAATACGTAGCTTGCGTTTCTTTTTGGTTTTTCATTAAAAGAAAAGTAAATATACGTACTTATAGATGTACGCACATATTTAAAAATGCAAAGTTTACCGAGACAAATTTAGAAATTAATTGAAGCACGGAGTATTTACACGAATTCTCTCGTTTCCGATTGACTTTTTGGAACATCGTACGTAGGTAGAGAGATATCGTAATACACAGCAATCGGTCACTGGCCGTATAAAAATTAATTTTATCGGCGTGACGGTAATCTATCATCGTCGACACCGAGATGAATTTCGCAGTGAAGCATTCAGGAATTAGTAAACCGTGGCGGTCAAAATGGATGGCGACAATCGTGCTCGGTTCGCGCGTTTTAAATTAGGCGATACAGAACGGTCCGCGTACGACGCATATGTCATCTTATTTATATATGTGTAATCGTCTCTAAAATTCACGTTTTACGCGCGCACGTGCGTAAATATGTATAGCGTATTAGCACGAAGTACGCTACGCGCGTACAGTGCTCGTATAATTAAGACATTAATATTATAGCTATTTTAACGGATAGAATCCACGCGGAACGGCGTAAATAAAATTTTTCGATATTATAGTTTCCAGATAACTATTGCGTGCGGTTTGAAATTAGCGGTGTCCTGAAAGAATTTCATTTATTTACGACACGCAATTCCGCGCTCGTTATATTTCGCGGCACACTCGATTCTCTTTATTAATAATTAAGCCTGAATATCGTGTGCTCCCGGCGCAGAATAAATGGACGCAAATATTGGCGGTACACGACGGCTCATCTGTCAGATAATTCGGTTATTATACGCATCTACAAGCGACGAGGTAATTTTTTTATTTTGTCGTAAACGGCGAACGCGCGCTATTTACCCAGTCAAATACGCGGTTAAAAGGAATTTTTACATTCGAGTTTTACAGTTAGCAAATATCATTAACTTTCCGCGCTATGTACGTAGACGCAATTTTACGAGCCCGCTATTACGGCACGCGCGCTTTCGCTCTTGCGCCAGGGTCACAAAAGAGATATGCAGAGCTCACACGAATATGTACCACTACCCTAGACCCTCGCGCCACACCTCAGCTGGATATATCGAACCCTTATGCATAATGCATTAAGGGATGACGGGAAATATGGATATATTACTCGCCAGAGGCCAATGTTATTCTCCCTCGCGTCTCGCTGGCTAATGTTGATAAGGAACCAACGGAGCCGCGCAAACGCTCGCCACGAAGACGACCGACGTTCATTAAGGCGAACTTTACGATCGCCGCTGTTATCAGGCGACGTCTCGGAAGACATGTTCGCCGAGGTGACGGGAGCGACCGCGAATCCTGAAAAGTTGACCTCGTAAAATCGCTTTAAATCGAAGTTAAGCGATTTTGCACCGCAATGAAGAGAGCTTTCTTAACCAATCGGCCGTGGGAAAATTTAACTTCTGATACGAGAAAATCTCTGTTATCAAAAAACAAATTTTTTAGTGTTGAAAATAGGTCAAAATTTATTCTCAATTAGCGCAAACCAATCTCGTCTTACGATTACTCATAAAGATCGCTTTATATCAACGCGCGGACAGCATAAAACCAACAGCGGATCTCGGTCGTAGTTCGTGATTTTTATTCGCGAGAGATAGTTACGAAAATAACGTGAAAATTTCCGCTGAACGTGACCTCGCGCCGTGCAAATCCCACAAGAAATATTAACGGGGATACAGCCAATATCGGAGCGTAACGCATATTTTCTGCGCGAATCGCACTATTTCGAGATGGAAAAAAGGCCAGTGCCTTGTTGCGTGTTTTCTTTTTCTGGGAATATAAACCGCACGAAAATTTTTGTTCCCCGAGACGAGAGTCCGGTCCGTTTTTGGCAAGACTGACTCGATTAGTAAATCCACCTCATTCGGTTAACAACCGCGCGCGAGTTTGAGAAATGAATTTTGTCCCGACGGCTCTCGCGGCCATTAGAAGGTATGGCAAAAGTGCGCGATGGTCTCGGTTCTGATCTCCCAGCGGGGACCTTGGTTTTCCGTCTGGCCACAATTCATCGTTAACACCTAACACGAGCTCGTCTCTACGGACGAGTTAGTTTATTCAGCACCCGTGCCGCACGCGCGTTTGCGCTAAAAATGATCGGAAAACATTTTCGCCCGAAAAATCAACTTCTAACTGTAACGCCAAATATTCTTCTGCTAGACGGGAAAAAATGCAAAACATTTCCTTCAGATCAAGCAACACTCTTTCGGAACTTGTAAATCTCGCAGAGTTTAAATATGAAAGCGTGTGTATATTAAATTTATGATTTTTGATAGCAAAATAAATAAAATATTATTTTAAATTGGAACCGCAGAAAGGAATTACTGAAACCAGAATTAACACGAAATTAAACGTAAATCGCTTTTTAACTGTAAATAAAATGTTTTATCGTGTTGAAACAGCAATGGTACTGAAATAACTCGCGATATCCTGACCACAACGGTTCACATTTTGCCCGATAAAGATATTTCTTCTGTATAATCTTGTGAAAGCAAGTGTCTCTCGATCGTTTGTACGAAATTGCGAAAAGTTCGATGAGGCGAGAACGGCAGTCTTCCATAGCAATCATTATTACAGCACGCATTTGATCCATTTTTCGCGTTATCATGGCGAGCACGAGTCAACGAGCAAGCCGCACATTACGGCAAGTAGAAATCGGTAAGAATAAAAGAACGCGAGACCATTGTTTGAATCGAATGAAAGAATAATCTCATCACGTGGACTAGCAATCTATACAAAAAAAAAAATATCTAAACGTAATTATTTTCCACAAAGCGCGTTGAAAAATGCGAGAAAGCGTTATACCCTGCGACCGTCTCGCTCGATAGAGCCGTTATAAATCGTAATTACGCGGGTCCGATAAATACCCCGGCTCGGCCGCAAATTAATTAGTCGAGTAAAAGCTTCAGGAATGATTCATCGGCGACATAGTCGGCCGAGCGCAGCCGATGTTTACACGCATCTGGCTTTGTGTTGACGTCACGCCGACCGTGTGTATCGGCCTGTAATTTGGACAGCTGATTCCGGATAACCCCCTGACCGATCGCGTTGACCGAAAGGAAATTATGATTTTCGTTGTTGACCGTTCGACTAATCCTAGGCGGTAATTATCCGGCTCTGACGCGTTTGCCATAATCCGCGGCGAGCTCGGCGCATGCAAATTGCAAAACGACGCTGGATATCGCACCCAGGCTCCGGTGGAATATAATATTTACAGCGCTGTTACAAAGCACGCAAGTGCGCAGAGAGGGCGGAAATTTGTGCCTAGGAGTGCTCGGGGCTACAAAATATTTCAGATTACTGAGAATATAGGTTTTAACTCGATCAGCGCGCGATTGTTTCCCTCCTATATTTTTATAGCGTAAAATTACGAGAAGAGAAAGAGTAAAAATTATTCCGGCGTTGCCAACGCGAAACGGATATGCGCCGTATTTTTTAAACTGTCAAACAAATCCAGGCCAATCGAGATAATCCGTCGAGCAAGACCGAGCGCGTCCGCTTATCGATTTCTGATCTGATCGAATCGAAACGGGTTTGGAAAACGGCGCTCGCGCGACAACACATTACTCATCCGGGAATCGTGTTTGTCGGCCTGATTTCCGCGCAGAATCCCCCACCGACTGCGACACGGTATAAACTCCGATGTATAATTGTCGCATTATCCGGTAATGCGAATCTATGATAGTGACGCGGATCGCGAAGTATAAGCGGTCGTGAATCGCGCAAATGACAAAAGCCCCGCGGCTAGAGGGGGCAGTAAGGACGCGGAGAATTATTAAAGGAAGATTCACGTTGTTGATCACCGCGATCGTAAATCTCTTCACCCGCAGTGCAAAATCGCGGGAGTTAGCACACGACCGGCCTGATTGATCCATCGATCAAAGAAGCTTGGATCCCAAGACACGCTGTCACGAATAATAATCGTTTGATGGACTGTAGCTGACTAGATATCTCGTGACCTACTGTAGCCACTCGCAATCGAGGTCGATCCATCGTAATTAGGAATAAATCGCGAACGCGTCCCGCCGCGCGGCTCCGAAACGTAAATTGTTTTGCAAATTGCATTGTGCCGGACGAGGGATGGCAATTGCTAAATAGATACAAATGGAACGATATTATTGATATATAATAATATTCGTCGCTGGCAATTAGACTTTAATTGTCTCGATATAACGAATGTCGTTGTTCGATGCAGTTTTTGATGATCGTCGTGAATTCCCTCCTAGAATTCCATTTTTCTTTCTACCGACTTTTGTGCGATTCGTATATACTTTTATGACATAAATTTTATTACTGGGCGTTTGACGACAGTTTGTTAAATATTGCGATCATATAATACATAAATATGTATCGAACCCACCCGAAGTTCTAATATTACAGGAAAAAAATCTTTTATTTGTAAGTACTTTATGCAATTAATTTAAAGTCATTAACGTTTGAATATACATGTATATAAAATGTATATAAAAGTTACATTAAAGTAAACGATAATGTGTTTAAAATATTACGTAAGATATGTACTCACGTACGTACATAAATCTGTAGTTTATTGATAAAAATGATTACGTGTAAAAAGTTTTCTTTAACGTAGAAGAGGTAAAAGTTAAGTATAGAAAAAAAAGAGTTGAATAATCCTTTCAACTTCTTCGATCAAAAATTCTTGCTGATTTTTTCTTTTGTTGTTTTTTTTTCTTTTTTTCTTTTGGCTTGACGATTATTTTATGAAACGCATATGAAAACTTCCAAAGAAAGTCGCAGATTTTCAACAAGTTGGCGACTTTTTAATATTCGCCGCATAATAAGCGGTCTCGCCGTTTGCTTCTCGTTTTCGCTGAACTTTCAACAACCTTAGCGTGAGCGCGCGGTGTATATTAACGAAGACGACGACGAAGAAGACGAAGTTAGAGCAGGTGGAATGTCAAATGGAACGTAAGCCGGAGGTCAAGATAAATGAATTTTCTTTTTTTTATGAATCTTCCTGCCGCCTTTGGATTTTTTTTTCTTTTTTTTTATTTTTTTCTTTTTTAAACACGTAATATCGTTAAGTTAGAATGTTAACTCTAACGTCAAAATATAAATATTAAGCCGATTCTTGATGAGAAGACTCGTGAAAGACCGCTACGGCGCTAAATTTTTATTGTGAGATTTCTGATTAAAGTATTAAGTAGTATATTTCGACTTTATGCTCGTTTTTGGGACAAGAGATACAGTTTTTAGATTGGTTCTTGAGAATGTCGTCTTTGAGATCGTTGCGATGCTTCGAACCGTTCGAGTTTCATTGTTAGGATAGTCCAGACAATTTATGAGATCCCATAACGCGCCTTCATCCACTCACTGCCACGATCGTAGGGAGAACGGAGTCGACAACGGTTTCTCTTATTTTCTTACACGATCGACGGCAGCTGTCGCCGGCGCTCCAAACGGGCCCGCGCCCAATAGCCCTTCGGTTCCCAGGGCTTTCCGTCGATTCAGAAAACGATAGCGTGAGTTGGCATGCCGTTGACGCGTCGTCGATGTCTCGAAACAGACGATAAATCTGGGCAGCTGAGGCTGTAACATCGAGTTCGCGCGTCGTCAGGCGCGAAGAAGCACCGAGTTCGCTCGAAACTGCGGCGACTTTTACGGCGACTATCAAAATCGCGCGATTTTTTTTTTATTCAACGAGGTTCGCGGTCGGTGATGACTTGAAAAATAAAATTTCTCAACAATAATTGCGTTCCATAGTAAAGAATAATGTGAAAAACAGTAAATAAAAAATTTATAAGACCTGTATGTACCATCGTACTTTATGCTAAGAATTATTAAGTGTCTGACAATTTTTTTTTTAACGTAAAAAAAAGCAAGAGTGAATTACGCGCGCGCTCTGTAACGTCTAGTTTAATAAATTAGTTCTATATAAATGCCATTAATTTTCATCGGTCTTTTGTTCGCTGACGGCGAGTAAAGAATTTCTTTCGAGTTGAAAAAATTCGACGAATCCAAATTCGATTATCGGAACGTGCCGGCTGTGAGTGTGTCGCTCGAGGGGGACGACAAGAAAAAGGAGTAAATCGAAGAAGGAATTCGCGAAACGCGAGATCCATCGTGATTGTCTCCGGCTCCGGCTACGATCGCTCGCTCTTGCTCTTCATTCTCATTCACGTATATTTCTCGGGTCACGAGTTTACGGTCAGAGCGGTAATCGAACCCGGACTCCTTTCATTGCCCGCGTAAAACGTTTCGATTTGCAATTTCGCCACGCTTAACTGCCGTACTGTCTTTCGAGGCCGTTTAGATAGAGAAGGCACATTCGCTGGAATCGGTCCGGTTCTCGTCTGTTTCTCTCGCTCTCTCCATCCGAGAAACTGTAACGCCACCCTCGATTCTAATAGCTCGCCTGCTCCTCGAAACGCTAACAGTGTACTACGATTGTACAATGACGTGCATGACAAGTATCTAACTTTTCACGAGCGTCCAGCTGACAAGGCAAACGCGTTGAATCGCACGCTTGACGACCGATTCCGAACGTCATCCAATTGCGAACGGAAACGAGTCAGCGGAAAACAATGCTGAAGAGTACCTATTAATAAACGTTAACACGAGACGGAGTTCGCAGCTGCAATATTTTCGATTAAATAAAATTTGAATAGCCATAAATACGGCGATAACGTTTTCTTAGGATTAAAATTCTTTTTTTAATTATACGCTGCTTTCTTGCATTTAATTTCATTGAGAGAATAGATAAAAGATTTTGCGTGCGCATTAACGTTTGATAATGAGTTCCACGCAATCGTCGCCGTATTTCCCAGCCTCGCGATTCCATTTTGCCAATTACGGAGGCGAGCATCGCCACTTGATTCGGCCGTTTCGGGCGGTGGTCGGAGAGCGAAAGGGAAAAGGAGAACTATCGAGCGAGGGCCAGCCCAGCGCGCACTAACTCCACTAACCGAAAACTCCGAGCAGACTTCGGGACGCCTGGACGAGACAGCGGAGCGCCACGAAACCGAGGGTAAACGGAAATGGCAGAGTCTTTCGGAGGGCGCCTCCACCACCCTTCATCCTAGCGAGCTCCTCGCTCGTAAGTGGTACCGAGGGCGGGTACACCGCCGATAAATTACGCCGCGGGATTATAGTATCATTTACGTCCAACGTTTACAGTTTGCGATATTTACGAATCAGTCGCTTGGCGAGTAAATTTGAATTAGAAATTATATGTTAAGCGAGTATATATACTCGCGTTCATAAATAACCCCTCGTCATCGAAAAAGCACGGTTTACTTTTACAAGTGCTTCAATACGTTTTGCTGCGTCAGTTCTATTCGCCGTTGCGTAATTTTACCGCTCATTCTTTATTGAACTATACGCGTACTATTTGAATACTTTAGATTTTTAATGTTATCTGAGAAACTCAATTTAAAAATTATTAGAACTGATAGAGGAAAATTAAAGTTTTTTTGTTTCTGTTTTTAATTTATTATCTTGTTAGCTTTACTCTTTTAATTATCTATTTATTCGACCAAGAAGGGTCTTGTCGGTGAAAAAGGGAAAATGTTTCACCTGTTAAATACGCCGTTAAATCATAAATTACACGTGTCATTTACGAAAAAAGAACAGTGCCATATGGTGAGTAAAATAGAGTAAATAGAAATTGCCTCGCGTTTTGCTACTATTTCATGAGAGTAGCACAAATATCCATTTTAGTTTAGTAAGAGAATTTCGTGAGAAACTCTGCAGTCTTGCGAATGGTAACTGCGATCGTCGAGATATGGAATTAGGTGGGACATTCAAGCTACTAGGTTCTGAAACAAGAACAATTCCGTGTATTACATGCGAATAGAAATTTTAAGGAAACGTGAGAAGAAATCTTATCTGAATGCAAGTATCTTAAGCCTGTATTTATAGTTATATTTCTGCTGTAAAAATTAGTTAAAACTATACTTTTTTTTAAATACGACATAAATTTTGAACATTACTTTGACATTTACGATATTTGCAACAAGGAATAAAATTTTTGGATTTTTCGTGCTATTAAAAAAAATATATTTAGAGAATATATTTTATATTATAATTCTTCTTTTATACTCGGACAGCAAGAAAATTCTGTAATTTTAATTAACTAAAAAAAGCATTTAATGAAAGCTTGACGATTTTGCGTTGGCGTTTAATCTAACTTTTTTATTTACTAAAATTATATACTATAATATTTAATTTAACAAAATCACAAGACTAAATTTCTTTTTGTCACGAGTCAACGCAATTTCAACGTAGTCGTGACTTTTGTCTCTTCGCATTACATTGGCAAATAACATATTATCTTCTATTAAGTTAATGGAGGTTTGTGTGAAAATTATGTCAGGTGTATGAAATAAACGCAATAATACAGGTGCATATATGAAAATAAAGAGAGCGTAGGAATTAAATAAATATAATATTTTATAGAGATCTATTACTATAACATAAATGAACTATTAGTATAATTATTCAAGCATGAAATTTATATTATTATTAATTTGTTTAATATTTTACATGTACAACAAAGCTATTCGAGAAATTATAAAGATATGATAATTTTATTTAATTAACTTTGTGGTGTAAAATTAAACGTCAACGAAATTACAGATCAATTTGTTGAAATTATTGCTTAAACAAAATATGAAAATTGGAAAAAGTAAAAAAAAAAAATTAAATTAAATTAATTACATGTGCGTCACTTATGTGCCGACTTGAAAAATTTTATTCCAAGTATATTTTAATAATATCGCGGACGGATTTATATACACGGCTCGCGCGAGAATCCGCGGATTCTTCGTGGATTTGCGAGACAAGCTAAAACATCCAGCATTCTTAGCGACTCGTGATTTATTAACGGCCTCCTATCGCCAGGTGTTTGGACCTTTCATCGCGTCGTAAAATATCGCCCTTTCTGATTTAAAGTTGCAATAAAAAGGAAGAGAAAGAAGTGGAAACCGCCGTCGGCCTAAGAGGAGAAGTGCACACAGATGGCAAGGCATAAATTAAACCGCAATAAAACGGATCGCGTAAGCCATTCCACTGCCCTTTCCCTTACATTTCTTACCGACATTATCCCGACCAATGTTTGACCGGGAAGTGCAGAGGCGGTTTACCCCGTTATCGCGCGCCGTACAGAATTTCAGTGCGGTATTATACGCAGCGTTTATCCCATCCGCGATAATTTATTGGCGATAAGACTCAACCGCGAGAGACGGATCGGCATTAAATTTCTTTCCCCCTTTTGTCCCCTGAGATTAACTCTAAACTTGATGATGTATTCCGCGGAGTAGGTATCTATATTTCACGCTGCTACGGCTTATAATTTCTAATTTATTTAGTCTTTCATATTTTTGTTTATACTAGGAAAAAAATACAGATTACAGTTTTGACACACCATACGCAACGGCGAATTTATACAGTCACGTAGTTATGACGATATTAACTTACACATACCTATATATAAAAAAAAAAAAATGTAGGAATGCTTAAAGGTACGTTTTTGTAAACAAAGCGAATGAAGATCTAATGGCAGCGAGCGAGCACCAATTTAAGTTGTAACTACCTGGTCATGATTTTATTTTCTTACCTCTGTAAACGAAAACAGGTCGGTCGTGTAGATTACACTTAATACGAAGGCGAGGGAGTAATGTTATGAGCACCGTTAATTACCACATAATCTACTTTCCACCTTACGGTCAAACTCGGACCGATTTTTACCGTAACTACTGTCAGGAGAACTTATAAACTGCAAGTCTTTAACTCTGATTTTGAATGTCTTCTAATACATTTATCTCTTTTATTATTTTTTACTACATCGACAAATAAGTCATATCTTTTGAAAGTGATAATTTATATACATGTATATACGTACACACACACCACACACATATATTAATATATATATATATATATATATATATATATATATATATATATATATATAAAATATATTTTTTAGAAATATTAAGTTTACGTTCTTCACATGTGTGCACATAAATGCGTTTCTATTTGCTTTACGTTATTCAAATACTGAACGATTTTGCTTCCACTACTAGCTATTCGTTCCGCCCGTTTCCACCGCGCTATCCGGTGACCTCATAAATAACGTTATTTATTCGCGAATTTGTTTTTGCTCGTACGCACCCCAGCACGATACGCTGGAAACGCCGACGGAATGCATAAATACGTTTTCCCGTCGTTTCCCTTCGTCGCACCAATTGGCTATCGTATCAAATGCTTCCAATTGGCGAACCACGTGTCGTTCGTAAAATCGCGGAACAAGTTTAAAGTTTAGCTCTCCGTTGCTTTTATAAAGCACCTTCGAGGTAATTTTGATTTTCGAATTTCAACTACTTTCAGGTACTAAGTAAAAAAATTTAGCTACGATATTTTTGTTCCGATCGATTTATATTTATGATAATATATTTTTATTTTAAGAAAGAGAAAATAATCTTTTTTTATTTAATTATTTAGATAATTTGTTACATAAAAAATTCACGGAAACCAAAGCAGTCGGCGAGAATTAGTCGGGTTACGTTCTGTTGTTTTAAATCCGTTCTCCGCAATAATTTTCTAACTGTTCTGGGTACAGAAGCATTCTCTGGAAAAGCAGGTACTTCGCGGATATTAAAGTACAAGTAGATTCAGGTCCCGCTTGACAGTTATTTATCAGCCATGAATCATTCATGAAGCCCAACGCGACTTTTTAAAGAGTAGATGATGCAGAGCTTGGACGACGCTGCTTCGCAACAGTCAAGTATGCATTCGAATCTCGGCGATACAGCCAGACGCGAATCTGCGAAGGAATTCTGAAAAAAGAATATATTAGAATGACATCAGAGTAATGTCGGAAATTGTTGCGCTTTATCTCGGAATTTTCGAGCTCGCATTTTCGTTTTTCAACAACCGGCCAACTCTCTCCGTCGGTGATAATGCAATAATTCATTTTCGCGCGCACCGAATTAATCGGCAGATCCGATTTTTTCCGAAACAACGCGCCGAAAGTCGGGTGTACTAATGCCCGCGCGGATTCCACGGCGAAACAAAATGCGTAATCGAGCAGAGACGCGAAATGCCCAAATCGCAGGGAGGTACTGGATTGTCGATCGGCTAAAGCCGCATTTTACCCGTTAATTCGTTCATCCGTTAATCTTTTGAGTTATCGTACGATTTTCTTAATACTTTATTGATTTAATACGTAATCTTTTTATTTCTATTTTTCGTGTGTTAAATGTATAAAAAAATTATCCAAATATTTTATTTCTTTTTTTTTTCTTTCTTTTTTTTTTTTTTTTTTGTAAAGTCATACATATAATTTTTGTAGAGAATGTCGATACGTAAACCGATGTTTACTGCGACGAGTGCGCGCACCAGCACGAGATGCGAGATGGCGGATAAATTTTATCATACAAAGCCGGTGCCTTCGTTTATCCGGAGCTATCGATCGTGCCGACCGCACCCGCGATGCACCGCTCGCAAGAACGGTCGCGTTAATTTGCAACACATGCGGAAGTTCCGAACTTCCGATGCGCGAGGACGAATGGTGCGTGCGAATGCGGTTGCGTCCTGACTGCGGCGGGATTTCGCAAGTAGGAAGGGAACGCAAGAGCAGGACGGAAAGTGAAGGGCCGCGTACCCGTGCGATCACATCCCGCCGTGCAACGATTCGATATCGATCAGCGTTATATCGCCGGGCGACATTTAATTAATGCGCTTTAGGTGAGCGTGCAGTTTTGCTAGCACCCGCCGATACGTGCGCGTCGAGTATCAATCTTAAGTCAAGCGAGAAGATAACCGAGTGGTAACGTGCTCAAAACGCGACGGTCATTCCCCCTGTGCCACCGACGTTAATGACGATCATCTGAATGACGATTTCCGGAATTGTCCACTGGATTCCATCGCAATTGGCACGAGCTGGCGTAATTAACATAGTGATAACGTATAATTTAATTATCCTTTCCGTCGGGAGGATCGTACAGGTTTCTTTTTGCAGCGGAAAAAAATTGCTACGAAAAGATAGAAATTAGTGCGATTGATTCGGAGCTATTTTAACTGCGCAACGATTATCCTCGATAGCCGACGCGTTGCGGAGACAAGTAAGCATACACCGAACGAGCAGGCGGTTTCGAGTCATCTCTTCTCCCCTTGATTCAACCCCGCTAATTGATTTAATTGATTTTGCACGCGCTACGTCATTATTGATGCGTGTAAACGTGAATGTGACCGTGGGCCCGCCGCGCGACACATTAAAATCAGCGATCCAATTGAGTTGCCGGGCAATAACGCACGATACCGAGAGACACGGCGACCGTTCATCCAGCAGCGGCAACTGCCGTTCCAGAAGCGGTCTCGCGAATCAACGATGCACGAACGCTCGTTGAAACATATCCAAAAGCCCGACCGCGACACGTTCGAGCGTTTGCCTAGCTAATCAATGCTGCTCTCTCTCTTTTAATTTGTATTTTATTTCCGTGATTCAGCTACGTCCAGCTTATTTTTGAACGGCGGTTATACACGTTTCGAGATAAAAATTAATTTTTTTGCAGGAGAAAAAATACCGTTCCGCGAACGAAAAAGTTTTAAACTTTTACGAAAAAAGAAGAAAAAAAAATTAATCATAAAGGAATAGAACAATTTCTAACATTTTAAAATTGAAAATGTAAAAACATACTGACAAAGTTAACTGTTAAAATAATTTCGATCATCAGTACGAAGGTCTTCTCTTTTAGTAGATAATTAAAAATTAATGCGGTCGATGTTCGGGCGGGGAACATTACCGGAGAACGCTCGACTTCAATTCATCCCAAAATCAACTACATTTGTGGCGTAAACGCTCGATCATAATTCAGCACCGCCTGTTTGCCAGCCTGTCTATGCTCTTTACGCCTACATCGTGTCTCTGCCGACAGCAGAGATGATGCCTGCCATATATGACGAGACCATAGTGAACATTAGGTCATGTCTCGCTTATAATACCACATTTTCGCCCGAAATTACAGTGAACAGCGTATGCGTGGAATTAATTAATTAATTAATTAATTAACAAGCTTATATAAATGGATGATTAAACGTATACAGAACGGCCTCTCTTTTGCTATTTTAATATCATGACCGCGATATTCAATATTTTCTCAATGAAAAATATATTCCGTATATAAATAGATAACATATTTAAATAAAGAAATTTACCAGCTAAAGGAAATTCTGGAAAAACATGAGAATTACTGTATAATAAGTAAAAAATATATTTATTGATTTAAATGTCTGTAATAGAAATTTTGCATAATCGCGAAATTTGTAAAAATGCTGCAGATTTTAATGGCGTTCTTTGTCTTACCGCATGTTAATTTTACGCGACGCGCACCACCGTTTGCGAAACACGACGTGCAACCGCATCGCCATGGGCGCTCGAAATGGCTAACAAGACCGAAATCTAGGAGCGACACAGCTCAGTCCGTCGCGTTGAAAAACAGTAATTAATTTCTTGCGATCTCTGTCGCACGACGCGAGAACGGCGACGGGCCAAGTTCCACCGAATCCGCAAGTTCGTTTTTATGAGGTGCACACTGGCGCGGAAACAATTAAAGGCGGTAGGATTCAGCTCCGGCGGGAATTAAAGGACGAAGCTCAAGCGCTGAGATTTCTGTCCCGGCTGAAAGAGCGAGGGAGATTCTTCCGCCGTGTCGATTATCCGCGAAACGATCCGAGCTCCAGCGCAAGAAATTCCGTATTGATTACACCCCGGCGTGGAACGTCCGAGAAGTCGTAGCGCAGTTTGTCCAAACAATTAGATATCGGAAAGCTGAAGGGAAAAAACAGACGCTTCCTCGCGTGTATTTTCTCGCGCGATAACAATTTCGAAAAACATCATGACCCGTCAGGAAGATTTGTCAAGCTTCGGCTACGAAACTATTGACGTCAAAGAGAATCACGCGGACTTTCTCGGTCTCATGTCCCCATATCGATCACGTTTTTACTCTCGGAGAGCGCCCGGGACGTCTTCTGAAGGTTCTCAAAACACGTCCGACTTGCCTGGCAAAGGTCTAAGCCATACCCATGAGGTTTCGCATTAGCTGCGAATGCCCGGCACGAACCAAGCCAGCTCTACGTAGGATTTAGCCTCTCACGCTCTGCGGTGCCGAGTTTCGATGCTTGCCGAGCACTCGGATGACGTCCTCGAGCGTAGGCAAGCCCTGCGGGAGAGCCAGCTGGTTCTTGTATCCGGAACACGCGGGCCCGCTGGTGTAGCACCAGTGCGGAGTAGTCTGCAAGTTTTCATTGGAGAATCAAGTTTGCGCGTTATCGATCATCGGACGACCCCGAGGTCGGGGACAAAGCGTACACCTGGTCGATCGTTTTCTCAGGAAGAAAGATTACCCGCGACCTGTCGACCTCGCGAAGCACTCGCAGCTCGCTCAGTGCATTTACGGAATTATCTGAAAATGGATTCTTATAAAGACATGAAGATCGAGAACGCTTTTTAAAATCTTCCCTTTATTAGTCGATTTTTTTAACGACATCACTCGGTACCTAGATATATTAATAAATTCATAGAATTTGTAAGACTTTTACATTTATAAAACAAACGTTTTACAAAATTTTTTTGAGACAAAATCTATTCTATTCTAATATATTCTAATTTATTCGGAAAAAAGATCCGTGCAGGGAAAAGTTGAAAATTATGAAACAGTTCAAGTTCAAATATTCTGTAGGTGCTTTGCGTAATATTAAAATTCTGACGAGTAGAGCTTTATAATAAAATAAACTATCGCTTTGCGTTATAAGAATTGATTACTCCAGCGAAGTTGTAGTCGATCAAAACCGATTAGCGAAACGCGTTTCGGTCAGCTCGCTCTCGCGAACTCGAGCTAAACCGCTAACAATCAGAGTGGTTTTAAATTACCGCGTGGGACCGAATGGCGATAGGCGGACGGACATATCGCGAGCAGAAACGTATCGTCGTGTGTATCCATCTGGATCAACTGTACCCCGGGACCCATCTGGGATAGATGGTCTGGCTTCGGCTGCGTCAGCTCCGGTAACGTCGTTACCGCTATCGTCGTAATCATATTTCGCCGTGCAAGACCACCCCACCAAACGAGATTACGCCACTGACGGCGGGATAGCGAAGAGAAAAAGAGCGAAAGAAAGAGAGAGAGAGAGAAACTGAGCAGAAAGAAAACTATTAAAATAAAAGGAAAAGCGGAAAAGGCCGGAAGAAGGGAAAAAGGGAAAAGCGGTTGAGACCCAGGTCTACGCATGGGAGGAACGGAGGGCACAGCTTACCTTTGGCTCTCATTTACATCGACATTATGCATTCAGACCTCATGTGCCTTAACCCGGCCATGCGGGCTTGATTCAATCTCGCAGAACGAGCTGCAAGGTACCGTGGTGCAGTGTACTTGGCGGTCGAGAGAACGGCGAAGGGCACGCGCGTTGCACGGTGTATTCGCGACGTGTGCATTCGTGCCATCCGATGACGAGGTGAAATTGGATATTTTCGAGGGTGTTTCGCGATCGAGCGCGAACACCGAACGTATCGTCGTCGTTTATCTACGCTCGCAGGCAATCGTTCCGCGTTCGTAGTCAATCGCTCGTCGCGTTCTTTCTCGCGGAACAATTTTGTCGGTATTTCGCGAACGACAAGAGAAAAACGGACCTAAAGCGCGATTTCTTGCACTTCCGTAAAAATTGCGTGATAGAAATAGCAAGGGGATCGATTTGAAGAGCTGTGGCGTTCTTAATATAAAAGGATATTGCGTCGTGATAATTTTACGGTCTAGAAATGTGCTGAACATTATAATTTTTGAAAAGCAACTAACAATAAGAGATAAATAAAATACCGCGAATAGAAACTTAAAATAGGAAGCTGGTGTAACTTTTAAGATTAAAAATTCTTTATTATTCACAAGTTTTATCGAAAGATGAAATTTATATCGCATTAAGCGATATTGTGCCGGAATTTGTTTATCGACAGTGAATATCGCGCGCTTTCGGAAGAGAGTGATAAATTTCCCGATTCGGTGAAGGTGTGGTGAAACGTGCGAAAGATAATTCGATTACTGTGAGAGATCCGTTCGCTCGTGGCCGCCACTTTGTTGTTTACTTTGAGACCTCCCCTTCTCTGGCCTGCTTAAAATGCATTGGCTCGTGCATGGCGCATCTATCGGGCCGGCAACATTTGCTTTGCATAATTTTGCGACCGAAAATTGATAATGTCATTTCTCGCGGTACGCGACGGTAATCGTTATTTCGTTCTATCAGACACGTCGACATTAATTAGAGCCGCACGCGCAAATTATCAACGATTGCACACCGCTCTAAACGTCATTTCGCGGAACACTTGCCGATCGGCGCGAAACGAATGTGTGAGGCTTGACGGAGAGCGAATTAACAGAAACAGTGACTAAGCTCATACAACGAAGAACGGTATTAAAAAAAGATTTTCTCTATTAACGTAGATTTTATCAATGTAGAAATATATTTAAAAATATATGCAATGTATTACCAGTGTACTTGACAGTGCGCGCGTGCACAACGTATGTCTCTTTTCATAAATCTTTTTTATTCTTCGCGTTTTCTTTCTTCTCTCTCGTGGATGTTTTATTTAGCAGATGTAAGCGTTAAAGCATTTGCGGTGTTTGTAATAAACGATGTCTTCTTTTACGATATCGCCAACTTCCGTGAAAATTGTGGTTTTCATAAAAAAAAGGGGGAGAATAAAGGAAAAAAAAAAAAAAAAAAGGAAAAAAAATGAAAGAAGAAGCGTTGAAAGATGGCATATCCGGAGCGAAGCGCGGTAGAATACAGGACGAAGAAGGTGCAGCGGGCATATAAACCGGATGTCCCGGGCTTCCACGGGCAGCGTAATATCGTAAAGCCGATTTCGCTGCCCCGGATAGGAAAAGGGCGGCGGTGGCGGGGGCAGTGGCGGTAAAACGGTAAAGCCCTTCGCGCGTGTTTGCGCACGCGGATGTGTAAGTGGAATAAATTTCGCGGCAACAATTCGACGGCGTTCCTGCTCCAATCGGCGGATACGTGCGGGAGAGAATCCTCCGCCGGTCGCGCGGTCCCCGGGACCCAAACGACGATCCTCGCTTTATCGGGGATCCCGGCTGGCTGATGGATTCGGCCCCGTTCTGCCCCAAATCTATTCCGTTTTATTGCCCTTCTGATACATAAATTTTTATTCAATTTGATTTGCCGCTATTGCTATGGTAATAGGACGGAAGGGGTGCGCGCGCCAACTTCGCTTTCCCTCGAAATCTCTCTTTACCTTTCTCCCATCTTCTATTCTTTTTTAGCTCTTCCTTTCTTCTTTCGTCGACCTGCTTCCATTCTCCTTGTCGATTACACGAAAGGGACATTTCGTGGCTTTCCGCCCATGCTCTAAATGCACCATTATGGTTCAGTCAAAAGTCCTTTCCGAAGGGACGGTTACGTTATACGCGTTAAGACTAAATGTTTAATATCATATTTTTATTTATGGCATTTCGTATTTTTCGTTACTACGATAGCATTTTAATTACACTACTTATAATTATTACTTTTGAAATTTTTCCAAAACGGAACTTATCTAAAATCAAAGACGATAGAAATGTTTCTCACGCATTAAAAAAAAAAAAAAAAACGAGAGAAAAAACTACGCGTTTTCCCAGACCGACCGACGCGTAAAGAATCGAAGAATCTCGCGGAAGATCGAATTTGGATAGGTGCCCGTGAAAAATCCACCGTGATCGTCGTCGCTAAGAAATTCCGGAAATCTTTCGAGTTTCACTGCGCGAAGCCGCGTCGGGGTGTCGGGGTGTTTATCGGGTCGCTGCTGCTGGATTTTCGGTATGCGGTTCACGAAGAACGACCCATCCCTAGCCAGCCCGGGCTTCTACACCCCGCGGCTCTGACGCGCAGCACGTGACCCGTGAGTTCCCGGAAGGGCCGTAGACAGGGTGGCGAACGGTGGAGGGTAGCTGGAGACGCGAGGGAGGCTGCACGGAGCGGCACGTGACACACATATTGCCTACCTTTCGGGAATCTCGAGCCAAAAGGCTTTCTTCTCCGTGCTCACTGCCGCGCGAGACAAAGTATGATAGAAAAACTAATCTTCCAGATTAAATCTCTAATTCGCGCCCGCGGTTTTTCCGCGAAGATCACGACGGCCGATAACAACGACTTAGCCCGAGGCGAGAAAGACGATCTTTCATCGCGTGGTCACTGTAAATCCGCTGGCCTATTTTTACTGAGGGAAGGAAAGAAGAAAAATATAACAAAATTAAATCGGTATATTGCACCGAAACTTTTATATATATATATATATATCGAAATCGATTAAAGGTACAAGTGAACAGAACTAAATCTGTGAAGCAACCAGTTCACGAAACGAACGTCAATGATTCAAATCGACGATAATTCGTCAGAGAAACGAGAAATATCGGATGGTAAGGACGTAATTGAATTTGTTCGCTCGGCGATTCTACTTTTTTTACGGTGCGTCGACGGAAACTTGTTTTCCGATTAATCAACGTGTCACGGTGTATCTTTTCGCGGTTGCCTTACGTCCTCGCGCCTTCGAGTTACGTGGCCGCCAACTTTATTCCATTAATATCGGCCGCGGCTGTTGACGCGCGGCTTTTTAGCACACCTGAAACTTCGTGCAAAATAATTATTCTCGCGTTGCTGCAACGCGTTGTAAAACATCTCGACTTGATGTTTCGAAGCAAAAAGAAAATCGCTAAAACGCCATCCGGTAACAATGTTCTCTTCTTTCCTTCGTTGAAACTATCATTTTTTAATATCGGCTTAAAATAAAATTTTCCACAAAAAATATTTGATTGATAATTTGGTAACTAAAAAAAAAAAAATAATTTAGCAGTTTATCGAATTACATTTAACCATCTTTATGAAGGCATGCGTGATAAAGCTCGAACGTGTAATAACATTTCAAGAGGATTGCATGGCTTGATGCCAAAGCGCCTTGATACCCGGCAACGTTCCTTACGTTTCTGAAATGCATTTCATCATGTTGCTTAAGCTAGGAGCCGTTGAACCGAGATTCTACAAATATATATTTCGCTTGTATAAATTTATATCTTGTTGCACATTTAATACAAATTGCTACCTGCTAATTATTCAACTTTTTAAAATTGTAATTTTGATAATAGACTCCGCGATTTTCGTTCCAATCTCATAATAAATGATGATAGAGAAATTTGGTTGCTACAAAGTTCGTATATTCAAGTTTGTGAAGAAGTAATGGATAAAGCATGTAAACCAAGCGTCATAATTTTTAATGTAATCGACTAAACTTACAAGCTGTTGTTTAAATCATCATCTCTCGGACGAAATTATCCCGGATAATAAGCTGCTCTACATTCTTATTAAAATCGTATATCAAAGGTAGGAATAAAAATTCCGACTAAAGGTAAAAGATACGAGATAAGATTCGTTATTAAAGTACAGAATATAAAGCGAATCATGCAGATTGCGGACCTGGCGACTCTTGCGCTCGGCAACATACATTTGATGTCACAACCGCGGAAACAGTTGAGAAAAATAACGGCCCCGCGAAAGAATAGCGCGGCCAAAATGAAATCATCTTCGATACCGTTGAGAAAAAACAAGATTATTACGTTGGATAACAACGCGGTCGGAAGCGTATTATTGAGTGAATTTACGGATTAAGTATCTAGGGCCAGAAATTTGACGGACCGTAATTTAATTCTTCTCATTATGTCGTGTTCTATTAACGGCGGTCGAGAATCGAGGTAGTACAAACTGGAATGAATTTTCCCCGTGCCATCTACATGAGAATATTAAGTATGCGCTTTTCCATGTTCTCTCTCTTTCCTTCGCTGACCCTTCTTTTTCATTCTATAATTAAAATATCGAAGCATATTCATCTTACTGCTTTTTAATATAATTTTCCAAGGAAATAAACTCAGTTCTTATCATATTGTATGGTACGTTATGCGATTTTTCGCATAAGTATAATTTTACGAAAACTTAGTTATTTCCTCGCGTAATTTACCTACTTGGTTAATGAAAGAAATCTCTTTCCTTTTTTTCTCTTTTTTATTTTTTTTTTCTTTTTCTTTTTTTTTCTCTTTTCTTTTCTTTTACATTACTCTTATTTGAATTTAAAGGATTTGAATTAAAAAGGATTTAAGTCGTACGTAGCGGAAAAAGCTTGCTCATGTAAGTTGCACATTAAACTCTTGGCAAAAAAGTTGTTGAAAATGTATCTTGAAAAGGCGGACGCTTTTAGATCTTCGAAACGTTGAAATTTCTGCGCTTCGAATTAAATTCTCGGCTGGAAATTAAAGCTTTTACCGAGCTAGCCGAGGTTGTGCTTTAATATCGCGAAACATCGCGCGAAATAGCTAGTTTACGTCGGCCCGTTAAAGGGACTAATTGCGCGCGCGAATGTACAAAAGTTCTTTAATTAAGCGGGACTACTGTTGCGGCAAGTCATTATCGCGATATTAGTAAAAAATCCGAGGACTCCAACTTGCGTTACGCACAAAGTACTGGCGGAAGAGTATTATACTATTATGCTGGATTTAATGCGAAGTGCTCGTTGTCAGCTGGGTATTTCGAGAGGTTTTCCGCGCCCCAATTTCGCACCATATTAAGCTCGGAGAAGCGACTGCAACAAACGATATCTCATAAGACTCGCGTAAAAATTTAGAATTATTCCCTTCATTAAATTCGAACATGAATATCAGCTTTGATAAATTACTGAAATTGACAGTAGGAAGTAAATATATGTTTACATCGCTGAAAATAAACCGCAATGTAATAAAATAAGGTGCGTTTAAATGGAATTAACTGTCGCTGTGAAAATTGCACCACGCGACAAACCTCCCCCACTTTTCGTTCTGGAAAAGGAATAGGTAAGGGAGAACGATTTGCGCCGCTATTTCTTATCGGACGCATCGATTACGAAGGCCAATCCTGATAAAATATGGGTCGCGGCCGAAGACCGCGAGCGAAGATGGGAATGTAAGATTCATACAGGCCACCGTCATTGATCCTTATGCGTCGTTATAATTCATCGGCAGCCATTCGGAGGGCATTTGCGTGAGATATTACCACGGGAAGTAAAAACTGCGGAGAAAGAAAATAGGCAGTAGTAATAAGTTCGGCGGAAAGTGTTTATTGCTGTCCTAGAATAACCCAGCGAGCCTCGCAGGGACGAAAGAAAATCAAAAACTTAACGTCGCATTCATGGGTATAACAACAGTAATTTGCAGTCATTAACTTTTGCTCAGCGTAGACAACTAATTTAAAGTAGAACAAATATTGGCAGAGTATTATACGCAGAAAATTGAATTTATTTTTAAAGAAGTTGGACAAATCGAGGGTGCAGTAATAATAGACGTTGAATCTCGGGGAAAAGTGCCCCGTCGCAAAAGAAACAGCAGTAACTCCATCGATAAATCAAAGAAGTATAATATAATTAATTGATAAAATAAGTGATATAGGATAGGTGGACGGAATTCTGGCGATTATCAGAGACAGACGGGATCGCCTTCTATTTCTTGCGAGAGAGACAAAGTGGAAGACGGTGGGAGCTGGATCCCCGAGCCTGGGCCAAGACAATTCAATAAGCTCGGCGGAGTGTGGATTTTTCTGATTAGCCGGCGAAGTTGGATGGGTGGCCGCGCGTGATCGTCCTGCCGAAACGTCGGCGGCCGGTGGAGGAAGGGCCGCGTTTACTTTAAAAGTTGAAACGCGCGCATCTCGAGCCGCTCGGTTATTCGTGTCATGCCCGGAGAAGTGCACTCAACGCCTCCGACCCGGAGGGCCGAGTTTCAATCGGTGTCGAAGCGTCGTTTCGTGAGCCGTTTGCAGTCCTCGCGTCGCGATTTTATCGAACGCTCTGTAGAACGATTTAATTATGACATCGCTACCGTTTGAAATCGCATGGTAATTGTAAAAATGACATCATAGACGATGATAGAAAATATTAAAAACAAAAATTTATATAATATATATATATCAAATGCATTAATATTTAAAATATAACTTTGAAAGGAATTTTTTTTTCTTTTACGTTTGTTTGTGAAATTAATTTATTACAGTTTAATATTTTGAAAATATGCGAAACTACGGTTCCTTTAACGAGTAATCAGAACGTCTTTCCGGCCGCGTCTTGAGATGGCAAGATATATCGAAGAATCGAGGGATCGCTGGAAAGAAGAGGGCCGGGGAAGTAAACTTGAGAGTTAGACGGCGGCTCGGCTCCAAGAAACTAGGAAAGCTGACGTTTCGCTTACGTGCAGAAACTGGCAAGCGCGTGGATATATTCTCTCGTCTAAATGGATTT
Organism: Cardiocondyla obscurior; assembly: GCF_019399895.1. Lineage (NCBI taxonomy): Eukaryota > Metazoa > Arthropoda > Insecta > Hymenoptera > Formicidae > Cardiocondyla > Cardiocondyla obscurior. The sequence continues at coordinate 4,758,465 of NC_091864.1, forward strand.
ATCGAGCGGGTATCGAGAGCCTCCATTGAAAACGACGAAAATTGGACGGACGCAAAAAAGGAGGGTGGAGAGAGAAAAGCAAAACTGTAGATGCACCCGCGACGTGCATGCCGAGTTTTACCATCGCGATGTCGCAACGGGCCGGTTTTATCCGGACGCAAGACAGTCTCGTCGAGAAAATGTGTTCCGTGACTCAATCTGGAGATCGTCCGTCCGTTGACTTTGATAAACGAACGCGGTGCAGGCAATTTTTCCCACAGGAAAGTTTCTTCCGCCTCGGGGACAGCCCCGAAATTCGCAAAGGCGATCCGACATTAGGTCAGCCTGTGATGTCTCAGCGGAACGCTAACGTTTATGTAATCGCTCACCTCGAAAAAGAAACCAATTTTTGGGAAAATTAAATTTATCTGCGAAATAGAAACTGACGTTGATAATCTTACAAATATTTTTATTCTTTATTAAAATATTATTAAAATTATTAAAGTAAAAATCGTGATAAAAATTTTTATGTATATTTTAATTTAAACGTACGTTTAGCTTAGAGGCTTCTGTAACTGATTTCGAATAAAGGACAAGAGGGCGAAAAAGAGAGAGAGAAAGAGAGAGACAAGGAGATTGCTCATGGAATGAAACATGTCGATATCGAAATTCGGTTAACTACCAGGGTTCGCAGCCGCAACGACGGACGGCGGCCACTGACAAGACAGGAACGCCGGCAATTAATGGGAGGTGGGACTTAATTAGTACAATCTCAACGGCGTCCACCTACCCATGTCCTTTCTCGTTGTGTCCCTAAATACCGCCTGTTACGAGACATTCTCATGGGGGTAAGGTAATGTTCTCTCGGAAACCCGACTAAACGTGGCCCTAACGAAGCTGCATACTCAAACCTACGGTCATTCAAGAGATTATATTTCATTATTAAACTTCTATATAAACAAATAATTACACTTTTTATACGGTAAATAGAATATTTTAATCGGCGTCTATTATCCCCGCGATTTTTTCAACTCTGAATCGAATAAATAAAAATTTGGCACAATTTTTTCTTCTCTAGGATCAGATTTTTTTTTTTATGATAACATAATTATAAAAAATCGTGAAGAGAGCGAATGGTATTTTCAAAGTGATACGCAATATTTTCCTCGTGTTACTTCTTCGCGGTATAACTTGAGAGATTAACATCAAAGAGAACGAGGACGTTGCAAGTTTCTTCGCCCTCTCCTCCTAGCCGCTAATTAAACCAGTTTGATAAGGTGTCGTACACCGGAGTCTTCTTACAGTCCGACCGCATCGCGCGGACGCGTAACGGCCGCTATTCCAATCGTCATAAATTGTCGTGGTGAACGTGACGGTCGTACCGAGCAGCCAATACGCCGCGCGATTCTGTCATTCGACCCTCGTAGCCGCCACTACTCGGGTACGTATCCAATGGGTCCCTTCTCTCAGAACTTTTGACCACCGATTCATCTCTGCCACGCTGCGCTATCGATTCCCTAAAAACGTGCCAAGGTTGCATTTAAAAGCCATCCGTGATTACCGCATGATCCACTCTTTAAATTTCTTTCTCAACGTCCGCGGTTCTTGGCAGCTCGATAACGTCTCCGGGACCACCGGGGTGCACGATCGATAATGATTATAAAAGTAAACGAGTCCTTCTAATCCTTTGACATCTACAAGCAGTACAAATGCCTTTTCCCCTTTTAATTGACTTTAAATTAGGAATTACTTCTCTGCGGACGTGGGAGAATATTTTTTTCTTAAGAGGCAAATTAGGTGGATTTGTTTAAACGGCGTGTTATTATTCGGCGGTGATTAGCATAATCAGGCGGCCCATGTAACACGTACGGCAAATAGACAAAATGCGACGGGCGATGCCAATTAGCAGGTGCCGACGTTAATGCAAATGGCGGCATTAGCCGATAATACCGCGAGTAATATTATTATTTCACGGCAATAATATCAACGTAATTCATTCGGCTTAATCAACAGCATTACTGCCACGAGAAGCGCAAATCTATTTCACTGTCGATAAATTCGTGCGCACCTATGCAAACGTAATGTACTACCCAGTGAACCCCGAGTCAAATTGCGGGATTGTTTGCCAAAATTCGCGAGACCGAATGTTATGTATGATTATATATGCGTATAATCGATAACGCTGTCGTAAGAAAATTATTAAAAATTCAATCTTTTCTTTAAAAAAAAAAAAGAAAAAAAAATACAAAGTTATATTACAGTTATATTACAGTTAAAGTTATATTACAGATATAAAATATTTTTGAGAACTTAATGAGATACAATAGCAATTAAATTATTTACTTACTGAAACAATTTTGAATATAACATTTGACAGCGATAGTCTTTTTAATAATAAAAAAATTGCTTTCGCAAAGTAAAATTCTTTATAAATAATTAATCGTATTTCTTATTTTTTTGATATATATGTAAAATGAAAATCTACGATGAGTCGGCCCCTAAGTTGAAAGGCAAATTGTAACTTGTACATTCACGTAATCAAGTGCGCTTGTCTGATGATCGAAATACGCTCGTTACGTGAACCATAATCTGTCGCACCGCGGTCACTGATGTCACCATCGTGTTACGCCCGACACTGAATCTTTTTTTCACCAAATCCAGATACCGCGTATGATATTCGTGTGCGGTGCGCGAGGATGCACCTGCAGCCGAATATGTCACCGATCGGCAGTGCAACCGGGCACCGGTTGGTGGCCCACACACCGGAAATAGACTTTGTAACCGGAGAACTTATTTCTGGAAACATGGCCGCGGTTATGCGTGGGTTCTATTTTGGGCTCAAAAACAGGGTTTAGTCTGCGTTCTCTTCCTCGCCCGCTTGCTCATTTTCTTCCGCGTCTCACCTCAGTTTCTTTCTCTCTGTCGTCGCTGCAATCAAACCGAAGGACTGAAAATAAAAAAAGAAAAATGTAAATTCTGTGACGGAGTTAACCGGAAATTAATATATTATTAATATTGCAAGGACAAGGTATTCGCTACTCGAGCGATACAAAAAAAAAGTAAGAAGAGACGACGAGCTCTCTGTCATCGCGCTAAGAATGACGGAGAGCTCGCGAGAGGGTAATAAAAGTGGTGACCACATGGTAACGGCAAAGCCATAAATAGAGGCGGAGAACCATATGTACGTCGAGTGATGCCCGAGCCATATCGGCGTTGGTTACGCGAAAGCAATCTATTTCTGGATGCTGCCGTGCCCAGACTCCGTAGCGCAGAAGAATCCGCAAATTTTATTTTCGCATCGTTTTCTACTCTTTCACGCGGCACTGTTATCTCGTTCGCCATCCTTTCGGTCCTTATCTTCGCTCTCTCGATTATCACGGGTCTCCGTTCTCGTCGACGATAACTCCGGAAATCCCACGATGAAGATCTCGCGATGACTCACCAAGACGCAGCTCCATACTTCTTTACATTCCATACGTCACATTCACTATGGGAAGTAAGGAAGCACGGAACGGTCGCCCGGTACTGAAGGCAAGTCTGGGTCGAGTTACAGTTTACCCTCGAAGTAAAAATCTTTTTTCTTTCCCTCCAACCGAATACGACACTCTCGTTCCGCGAATGCACCGCTGTTACATAATTCATCGGATTCCCCGGATCTCGAAGAATTCTACAAAACGCACTCCAACGAGGAAGGAGTACCGAGCGCGCTGGAAGAGCCATACCTCCCTCGCACCCGGAAGATCTTTCTCAGTTCGACGGCCGATTCTTTCTGACAGGGAAATTATTGCTTGGCGACTGGTCGTTAAGAAGGCCCTTCCTCGAAGCCTCGAATCCTGCCCACCCGGGTGACCGCATCGGACTGAATGCTGCCAAAAGCCTCTAGCGCGTTCTCTTCGGAACGAGCCCTCTAAAAATGGATGCACAGATCCCATTGGCCTTTCCTCTCGAGTGACGAGAAGCCGACACCCCCCTCGTCGTCGTCGTGTGCAGATGTAAGCTTACACTCGAGACGGCTACCGTGCGACGACTCGGCTCCCTCGCGTAGCGCCTCGCCGCGCCAAATTTGTCTTTATCCGAAAATAGTCAGTCCCACGGCTGCCACCACATGGTGCGACTATTCCTGGTCCAGACTCGAGTGATAACTTACCCAGGCATCTTCGTTTCATTCCTCTTTTTCTCCTCCTTCTCTTTCTTCTCCATCTTCTTCTCGTTTTACCCTTCATCTTCTTCATCTTTGTGTTTCTCTCCGCTTTCTTCTGCTTCTGCCGTACAAAGGCGCGCATGTGATCTCTCGTATCTCTTGGCAGGCACAAACCAAAGGACATTTCAAACGGAAGCTTTGTTGCACGACATGGCATTAGCTCCGTAAGATTTCTCATTCATCCTGCAAAGTCTCTGATAAAGTTAACAATTTTTATAAAAGATTGTCAAGGAGTTTCCCTTTGTAACTAATTTAAAATTAAAAATTCCTGCGAAAAGGGGCGATTAGTTTTATAAATTTCCCGTTGAAACGTTGCGCGTAATTTAATATTTCTACTTACCTCACGTAAATCGAAGACGTGACGTAAAAAGTTGTAAGCGATAAAAATTTGAGTTTTACAAAGTTTTAAAATGTAGATTTTTTTTTCTCTCATCTATTTAAGAAACATACATCTCGTATTTAGAAATGTTTAAAAATTTTTTTCATTGTCTTTAATAACGCTGTCACGCTCGATTTCTTCGTTACGTCTACAGCTGCGTTGACGTAATTTCTTACCTCGTCATCACTAATTACTCTCATCGACGAGATTATAAATCCGACGGAACGTGTCACGATATTTCGAGGGTGAGACGTTTGGCAGCTGCGATTGGCGACCAGGCAAACGTCTTAATTCTAGTAAATAATCCCTTCGCGCGAAAACAAAGTTGGACCGCTGTCGACGTTAATTTCCGAGGTGTCGCGCCGTCGATCGTTAACGCGCTCGTTATCGGCAACGATCGACGTCGACGACGTATTCAGAATGCGGTTTACTCTCGCGGGTTAATGGCGAATTCGCTCGTGTACGCCATTAACAACGATGATAAATACAGTGTATCGCAAATGCGCGAAAGCTGAATTACAGGATCACGCGTTTCGCGGCATTATTTATAGAAAGATATGCGAAACGATAATGGCCGCTGGCGAGCAGCCAGGGTTTTCGCGATTTTAGTATCACGCGCAGCGCAACGATTAATATCAATTTCATACTTTACATCGTCATCGTTTATGTCACCGATCGACCACGCGACTACTTTGTAATCGCTCGCCACTCGCGTCGTACAGCCGAGGAATCTCTCGCGTTTGGACCTCCGCGAACTTTGCCAGAACGTTACGCCGAAGTCGAATGGCTCTCATGAATGAGCGTTACGTTATCGGGGCGAACTCGATCCCGCTATTTGTAATCTATCGTCGCTATATCACCACACGTCACGTACATCGTTGCAACTCGGCCAAGAATGCCGTTAATGATGGGATACCGAAATACATCCCAGCAAACAGCATTTCCCAGCAACGTTACGAATTCTCGGCTGCCGAGTGGCGCGAGTCCAATTTTCGCGACGCGAGAAAATGACGGGGAAACGTAAAGATAATTCTTATTTTAAAATTTTTTCGTCGTTCCACTTGAGGAACTGCAAACTCAGCGCGCTCCAACGTGTTCTTACGTAAAACGTCGATCTCGAGAATTGTTCTCCCAGCCTTTGCTAATAATACTAAAATAAACTTGTATCACTTGACAGTTAATAAACTTCGAGCGTGAGGTTTTTTTTTTTTTTTTTAATTTTTGGAGATGAATTTTAGAAGAGATCTTATCATCACATTAATACGAGGATTAGAAAATTTATCACCTAGCTTGCCGACACGTTACAACACATCTTGCTTCGCTGCCCGACGCTCGTGGATCCTTGCGCGGATTGAACGTCCAACTTTTCTCACGGCGTTAGCTGCTTTGATACGTCTGTCAACGACAGATCTCTGCCGAATTTGGAATCCATTTTTCCCGGATAGAAGTTTAACGGGGCCCTCGGGCCGCATATCTCGCGCGTATACGATATAAACTTACGGTGTCACTTCTACCGGGCGACTTTCCGAGACGAACAGCTTGGTCGCGACGGCCGACTCTCTGGCGTCTAAAATTACTGGCAGCCGAAGACGTTGCACATCCGCGAAGTCGACGCGATCCGGTGAGTCGTGCGAAACGAGTCTACGTTAATACCGTCCCTATTTTTGGGCGTCGTCGTCGTCGTCGTCGTCGTCTGTGTCTTCGTCTGCGTCTTCGTCTTCGTCTTCGGCGTCGGCGTCATGACGAAGATGACTATTGAAAATGTAAGAAGAGGAGCGAACAAGAAAATTCGCCTCTCTTTCTGACCTTGCGTCCGTAAATTAATCGAAATTGCCAAAGTTCACTCGAACGATATAGAAATAAAATCCCGAAGTTTAATAAACGAAGCATTATTCAATCTAAAATTGAATCAAATAATTTAATTTTTTTTTTACAGCAAAGAATAGAAAAGATATATTTTTTTACATTTACGGTTATAATTTCGTTGTAAATTATACTGAAATCGCAATATTATTTTTTATAAATTTCAAGCAATATTTTAATTCCGATGAAAAAAGGAAAGCAAAAATAAATATTCAAATACACAGTCTTCCTGGACCCCTGTTGAATAATTCATCTGCCGAGTAAAATCTTATCTCGCGCATTAGTTTCGACGTTATCGGAATTTTAATCCAAAACTTATTAATTAACCTGCCTAGACCGGGGCCGAATAAATTGCGAGGAGAATGACGTCCGATCGAATTTATTATTTTCAGGGAAAATTTACTTCGAATTTTTGTCAAGGAGCCACTCGACACTTGATACACCCTCGTATCTATCGCCGGAGCAATTTAATGATTTTAGCATGCGGCACATGGCGGAGAATAATTAAAGAGAACGTCGTTTCCTTCGTTTGCCGGGGGCAGAGGAAAGACGAGGGAGCCTTTCCCTTAGTGGAGGCGCCGCAGCCCCCGCCGCTCGTGTATCGGGTTACGAGTTCGTCGTTGAAAATAGCCTTTACTTGCGTACTAATGGCGAAGACTCGAAGTAACCCCGGCTGAGATACACGGCGCGGGTCGAAAGCCGTGTGCGCTCGCTGTCTCTCTCGAAAGAGTTGTCGGTTGGATTTCGCTAATGAAAGAAAACCGCGAAGAAACCCCAGGAAAAAGAAACGATCGCGAGTTACGGCCTTGATAATTACCGTTAATTTAGCACGGGAAAAAAAAAGATGAAACGTTATTCAGTATGGATCCTCGGATTTTTCGCGATTTTGCGTCACGGGCTCTTCAACGTCCGCGAAAAAAGCACACTCCGAAAACGCGCCCGCGAATAATTTACATGCCGAATTCGATATATCTTCTTTTCTTACGTTAGAACGATGATATGCCCTCGTGCATACTCCGCCTTCCTCTTTTCTTCTTCCGTATACTCTCGTTCTCTTTCTCCTCGCAATCTCCTCGTTGCAATTTCATTCCCGTGGCATTGAAACAGCCGCCGGCGCTCCTTCGCGAATAGACAAGACGATGGCGATAGCGCGAGTACCTAGAAGATTCCCAATGCCTTCGGAATTCTATGCCCGACCGGGAAGGATGGTATTTACTTACATCGAATCATACCCCAAAATTACTTTTACCCCCTTTGGGTATGCCGTTTCACTTGCGATCTCTCGAGCCCGCAAGAATCCTCTTGTTAGCTGCACCAAAAGCATCCAAGCTCCTCCAGAATTACTTTCAAGCGTCTGGACGTTATTTAGGAAATTCTTGACTTCCGACGTCTATAGCTGAAAGGACTGTAAATAATATAGGCATATAATATAGACGATATTTACAGAATTTTTGCCTTTTGCGATTAAAAAACTATACAATAACACTGGAATGACACAACGCGATGCTCTCAAGTGTCAGATTCTTATTTGCGATATTTTCTACGTTCCTGACAAAACAAATATTCGATGATTGGGAATCGTTGAAAGCGTCGTGCACCATTTTCTCTTTTTCAGAACTGAGGATAAACAAGTTATCATTATTTTAAAAATATTTTTCAAGAAATTCTCGCAAAATACTTGGCGCTTGTGTACGCGAGAGACGATTGTGCAATCTCCTTTAAGAAGATTCACATTGTTATCGAAATCTAGTATGCTTCTTTCCTCGAAAGTATCGTCTTCGCGCGACAAATATCTTAAAGCAACGACGGGACGCTCGCGTATTCCGTCGCAGGAATCGGAAAAGTTTCACTTTTTTTTATTCGTTACTCTGAAACGTAAATGGATCTCAGTTTCGATTCGAACGGAAAGAAAGAGCCCTTTCAAAATGCTTGAGAAAATACTTTCTGGCTCAAGCTATGTAGATTTTTTGGAACTTCCTATATGCGGGAAGAAGCGGAAGCCGCGACGGGAAGTCGGCGAAACGCGAGAGAGGAAAACATAAAGGGCCCGAAGGAAGCCACTTTTCAGGCGTCTAGGAAATCCGAATAAGAAACCTAGGAGCCCAACCCCCCGGTCACGGGGGCGGAACGTGCTCGCTTTTTGTCCCGTGACAAATCTGTGTAACTTTATTCGAGAGCGTCGCGAGAGAAGTTAATGCTGTTTGTCTCGCGGTAGCTCGAGGGAACGCGCGAATTGCACGGCCAAAAAGTTCGCGAAGCGCCGAAAACAGGGTGAGCTTTCTGACATGCCCCGCTTCGCCGGAAACGGGCCAAGGATGGACGTCTTTATTACGTATCCCCAACGATTGTTTGTACACTCCCTGACCCTTTTATTCTCGTATTACTTTCATATGACAAAATTGTTTTTTCATTTTCTATCTAAAGCTAGATACTTGTTAAAAAAGAATTGACATTTTATTATGTTATAGATGTAAAAAAAAGAAGTGTTTCTTTTGTTTTCTAGCATTTTACGGTCGGTTTTGTTTGCAAATTCTTTGATTTTCTAGAAGCTAAATGGTTAATAGAGGTTAATGGGGGATAGATTGATCGACTCGGCGAAATAAAGCATTCACGCCTGCGGCGGCTCGTGCGAAGTTACAGGTATATGTATGTACGAGCAAAAAACGGACGTTTACGCGGATAAACTCTCGAGTGTGCATCGTGCCGCGGAATTCAATATCGTTGGTGGGAAATAAACGATTCCTTTTTTTTTATTTTATTTTTTTTTTTTATACGCCACTTTCACGTTCATCCTTTTGAAAAGAGGAGACCAGGTCGATATTTGTTCGCGCCAGAATACGCGCATTCGGAAACTGTTTAGCGCTAGGAATACGGAATTAAACGAAGTTATACAGTTTTAATTACGGCGGGTGCATGATAAAATTGTAATAAAATTTAATTCGAGGTAATTTGTTAGGTAATTCATTGTGTGGACAACGAGAAGGAACGGACTCTTTGTAACAATTAATTACTACGAGTAATGAATTATTTGTAGTAATTAATTTCTAAGCAATTACGACGAAAGCAAGCCAAAAATCTTTCGCATCTGTAATAAAATTCGTTGCGCGGAGAGAGGCCCGACAAATGGATCTATCTTTTTTTTTTTTACCTCGTTTTCTCTCCCTATAGCTCTGGAACTTTGCCAAAGCACGAGAAAACCGAAAGAGTTGCTCAAACTAATGACAAGAGCGATTCAAAACATCGGATTATTATGGCCATTAAGAGCCCGATCGCAGCCCCCCGGTCGCTTTTACCTCTGCAAGATACGAAGTGGCTTTGAAACTCTGCACGAACATCCAAAGCAGCAATTTGACGACGCCAGTAAAACTTCCGCGCGCTGCGAATTTAAGGCGATCATTAATGGACGTATTAATTAAGAACGCATTAATTCCGATATTCTTAATGCAGTAAAATTTTCTGTACCGGTCTCGCGTATTCTGTGTGCCGTCGTTAGAAAAAGAGTCACTTAAATGATAATAGAAAGTAAAAATTTTTTATTTTTTATGTTATAGAAAAATCACGCGAAGCGACACGTGTGGCATAAAATTGTTAAATACATTGAAACATAAGCCGTGACAGAACATATTCCATATTTTGTTGTTTAAATATCTTTTTGTACTGTGTCATCGTGAAAAAAAGAAAAAAAAAAATAGTTCTCGCGTTTGTATATAGCTGGTGGAAAAAGACGAGTTATAAATTCACGAGAGGAATGCGGGCCGTGATTTTGGAACCTCGCAATCCACGACGCGGAAAAGAATTATTGCGAAACGATAAGGGACAAAAAAGCGACTTGGATGGCTCTTCCGAGGTCGTATAACCGCGCGGTGACGTAAGTCCAACGACGGTGATCGTGCGGAAAATTCTTTTGTATCCGCGAGGCACGATGTCACTAACGATCGCCGATCGCCGTTTCAGGAGAGGGACAATGAACCGAATTCATTATGGCTCAACTAATTACCATGTTCCACGGAGGTTGTTCAATGTATTGTATTATAAAAACTTGACGCGCGACTGCCTTCGCGCGCCACTGAACAGAAAGATGGATCAAAATATCCCGTCGGAAGTGACGACAGATTCATTCGCGATCGAGCTCGACGGGTGAGTCGCGAGTCTCGCGAGAGACGTAAACAGCCTCCAGCAGACGGGATATGTACGGAGCCAAAATATCTCTTCCTCCGCCACCTACCTAAGGCCGACCGACTAAAGACGGATAGACGTGTTTTCGTCGGTGGGATCGAATAAGCAAAATAAACGGGACGGAATTCATTCAGGAAAAACGCGGCGTCGCCGACATCGCCGTCCGTCGTGGTTGATGCCGGAATCATTTTCGTTCCTCGTGCCCTTCCTTCCGCCTCGCGCTTCCTCTTTCTCGGCATAAAACTTCTCGCTCGCGTTTCGGGTACGTACGTTTTCCCAGCGATAAACAGAATTGGCGATCCGAGATGTCGAGAGTGGAGATGTAAACTCCTCGCGAGATAAATAATTTGTAAGTTACTTAAAAGATACATCAATCTGTGTCGCACGTTGAAATTGTCGAAATACGATAATCGTACACACGTAACAAAAGATTCACGTAACGTAATGTAATTTAAATATAATTTGGAAGGTTAATAACACGTTCTCTCTTTTTCTCTCTCTAAAGTAAAGGAGTTTTCAGTAATAATACCCGCTGCATTTAAAAAGTGAAAAGATTACGGGCACAGTTTGACAATTTTACGGAAAATCGAGTATCTCTGTTATGAATATTTTTACAAGAGGACAGAAAATCATGATTAACGAGATTTATTTGTTGCCAATTTATTCGCTTATTCGACCAGAAATACCATTTAAATGTGGCTACAGCTAATGGAAGTGTTTAAACTCTTTCACAGTTTGTTAAGCTCTCTTTTTGCACCGCGAAAATAACGATTTTACGAGAATGGGACGATACCGCCAGGTGCTTCGTTTATGTAGTTAAAGAGTTTAATTACGCGTGTGTTTAGCACAAAACGCACGGATTTTGGATAAAAATTAATTTTGATCATAATTATGTATGAAGAAAATAAAGTTAATCGAACGATAACGTATTAATTTACGCTACGTAACAAACGATGTTGTTAACGATAGTACTAATAATATTTATGCCAGAATAAATAACGTTTATTAATAAATACAATATGGTAATACTAGACGCAAAGATGAAATAACATTTGTCAAATTCGATATAATATGCTGGAGGACAGAAATATAAATAATTGCGTTTAAAATTGCGCAAAAGCAATTAACGATGAGAGTAATTACCGAGCGATTTCAAGAGTATTATTTAAATGTTTAGAATAAATACGATATAATGCTGCAAACGACAAAGCGTCGATAAAAACGTATTAAATCAAACGACAAGCGGGGAAGATCAAATTTCTAATTGCACATTAAATTTCCCGATTTCGAATTCGGCGTTGGCTTCGGCTTTTGGCCCCCTCTTTTCGATCGCAACAGAATTTATATATTTGGGAATTTAATTTTCCACTTCGATAAGCGTTTCCGTGGAAGTCCTCCAGATCCATCCGCGGGCATGGGGAATGAGCTCGCCTGCCCTTTCCTCCCGGCCCGAATTAAAATAGCCGACGAGTGCAGCTATCACGGGTGACCTACCCCGTGGTGCACCTGCGACTCGTCTGGCGGTGCCATCGCCGTCATATTTTATGCCGAAGTCATTTCCATCGCCGCGGAAAAGTTCCATCCGTCCCTCCTCCTCCCCTCCCCCCTCGTCGTTCGTCCTCCCTTGCGCCTTTTGCAATAACTTTTAAAGGAACTCAGAATTAATATATTTTTTTTTTTTTTTAGAAGGACTGCTGGTACTTTCTCAACCACGATCACTCCACGTCTTTCCTTCTTTCTCTCTCTTTTTCTCTCTCTTCCTGCTAGGTATTGAACGCATAAATTTACGCGACTTTATCGAACGCGATCGAAATATTTTCTTTCTTCTCTTTTTATGAGTTTTTTTCTCCCTTTTTTTTATTTTTTTTATGTTCTATGAAAATTCTCTTTTGTCATAGAATTGTTTTTTTTTTTTTTTGTTACCGCGCTTTGTGCACGCGATTATTGTTCCGCTCTTCCTTACGTCAATCCTTCTATCTTCCAGTTCATCTTTATACTTAATGCGAGGTCTTAGCTTATGAAACGCGATTTATTTTCTGCAAGATGGATTTGTATGTTTCATACGTTATCATTTTATATTTCTTTACTCCGCGAGTATTTCTCGTACAGCGAAAGCTTGCTTTAAAAAATGTATACTCTTTGAGATCCATTTAGTTTAGTTTTCTAATTGCATTATTCTACACGTTCTACCGAGATTATTTTCGGAAACAATAAAAATTAATGTATTGTTATTATATAACAATAGTGGTTAGCAATTAGCAAATTACATTACAATTTGAACAGCTTTATTATTAATGATTATTGATTAATTAATTAATTCGTTATTAATTGCCATTAGGATTTGTTTTGTTGCGAAGGACATATTGTAAAATCCGTTTCGTGATCAAATTGCAATTCAATCGTTATCGCTTTTATCTCTCGCGTCGCGACAATACCCTCGTTCTTCCTCGCCGCCGGTATTTTTGCTCTTTGATCACTGACGCCGTTTCTCGTACCCGCTAACCGAAGACGTCTCAACCCCCGCGATGTCCAAACTTCACGGATAGAATTAGTTGATAGTTGTGATTTAGTTTTGGTTCGATTACCTACCTTCTCGGTGCTCGAAGCCCCCCGTTTCAGCCCCCGCGGGGCCCGCCGCCAACTAATCCTTTCATAGGTACTATCCTCCGAGAATTTCAATTTTCATCACGGCGGCAGTTGCGAGATTTCGTTAACCCTTAGCCTTTCCAAGATAAGCCGTTTCACATACACAAGTATGTAGATAAGGATTGTCAAACGCAACGGTAGTTTGGTCCACAATCCTTTCGTTAAAAGAAAATGTAATATTGGATATCATAGTGATAACGCTGAAAAAGAAACGAAATTGCAACGCGAGGCAATCTAAGACGTAAGTCAAACATAAACACCTAAAGGAAGGCTCGTAAATTCTGACATTCGCTTCTCTAACTTTTCACGGAGGCTTTACTCGGTTTGTTAGTATTTACGAGGGAACGCAGTGTTCGGGACATCTTGCGAAAGAATCGGAAATGCCCGTCGAAAGAACAACGTCACGACGTGGCAGCTTCGGCAACGAGGCCGGGGGAAAAATACGGAGGAAAGCGCTCCGGCAAGGAGAAACGAAATTAGAAGGACGCGGAAGCACTTTGAGAAGTTCCCCCGCTTAATCCGGATCTAACTTCCGGTATTCGGTACTCACGGCAAATTCCAATTTTCGTTGGACACTTTGCCGATGAAGTTTCGCGAGACGACGGAGCGCAGGAGATTTCGGTTTTTCTCCCTTTCTGAGTTTCCTTTGGTTTTAATCCCGCCGCGTAAAAGGCGAAATAAAGCAAAAAAAAAAAGTATTAAAAAAAAAAAAAATAAAATAAATTTTAAAAACAAGAACGTAGCGGATCGAAGTGTAAGAGAAAGAGAGAAGCTACGGTATCGAGGGCAGCGGCTCTTTCGCTGGGTGCGCCAACTCTGATGGAGGTGCCCGGAAATTGCGTCATGGTAGCGACCGACGTTCCTCATGGTTTCTGCATATTAGAGCACGTCCAACCTCTCTCCTCGCGACGGCGTACCGTCACCCACGAACGAACATCGCCGATTCGAGCCGGCCGTGCGTTCCTTTCTGATTCATCGAATCGGTTAAATTCGCCGAATTTAAACTCGAAGAGCCGACACAGAGACCGTCTCGAGTAGCTTGCATAATCGCACAATGATTAGCACGCCCGATGAATCCCGAGATAATTTACTCTTGAAGATCCGTAACGCTCTTCGCGATCATTCGTTATGCTTTCACGTTTGGAATTAGAATTTTAATTAAAAATCTACACGAGATTATCTTCAGCAAAAACTCGTAGCACATATTTTCATATACTTTATTATACTTCTGATTGACGAGAAAGTAATCTGCGGTCGTTGAATATTAGATACCGAATTATCTCACGCATGATCGACGGATCGACGGAAGGGCGCGGCGCGAAAATTGCCGCTTTGTTTATTGCGCCAAGTTTGATCGAATCGGATGTCGCGTGCGGATGACTGAAGGAAAATTCAAATACTTCGGAGCCCGTCGGTCGGGGGAGGTTGGAGTTGCCGCCGTCGGGCAAACGAAAGGGAAGATAAATGGAATTCCGCCGGAATTCCGCGAGACTGCGGCGGATAAATGTTTTAGGGACTGGAGGCCCTCGGTGGTTTCTCAGCAATTCGTCGATGAATGCCGCCAAGGAGACTCGACTCTCGCCGAAAGATCGCAGCTTCCGATTTCATCTTGGCGCAAAGCGCACTCGGGTGAGCTATTATCCGATCGTAATCGAAAGTGCGATCGGCTGAGAAATATCTCACTTCTAATGTGTGCATAGTGCAGCGATTGTAATCACACTTTTCTTTTTTATCAACTTAAATCGGCAAGGAATATTTACACGTTTTATTCCTGGCGGATTATTGTCAGGAATGAAACTACGTAACAATTCACGAGAGAGCTAAACAACCGCGATGAGCTGTCAGGAATAAAATAATAGTATTACGAGTGTAATGAAACAGCAGAGTACAAAAAGTAATTACTTAATTAAAAGCGAAATAAAAGAAAGGATTTTTTTTATCTTTCGAACAACATAAATAGAGATTTTTTTAAATATCGTGATCGATTGCAGGGCAGTTGTAACAAACGTGTCTGTTAATTTCAACGGACGGTATAAAATTTTATATGAAAAAACTAAAACACTTATGCAACTTCTTTCAGACTTCTTCTCTGCATTTGACACAATACTCTTGTTATTCTGCTCTGACTTCTGCTCTTTTTTTTTTTTAACTACTAATATCTATCGATAGGACATACTTGACCAATGACATTACATTCTCGTAAGCTATTAATTCACCGACAATTCCCTTCCTACCTCGAACACGAAACAATTCCGCGTTTCGACAATGACAAACCGAGCGGGATTATTTCGCGGTGGCGGTGCTCCGCTCTCGAGATCATCCTCTTTTCTCTCGCAGTCTCTCTCTCTCTCTCTCTCTCTCTCTTTTTCTCTCTCTATTTCTATCTCTCTCTTTTTCTCTCTTTCTCTTTCCGTACTCGGCCTCAAAATCCTCACGATAACACTCGCGACAGACGGACGAACGAACAAACGGAGGAATCGCAGCTGCGAGAAATTCGCGACGACGACGGCGGCGGCAACAAATACCGAAATAATCGCGAGTCCACCGCTATATTTAGCGGAGCGCGTCTCGCGCAAACTGCGAGAGCGCAACGATTTCGCGTGCTGATCCCGCTCGTTCCGGCGCACTTGCATTCGCGAAGAATTGCGACGGTATCGATTGTCGGCGATGACGATTGACGGCGACACGCTGCGAAGACGCGGCCTCTCTCTCCCTTCCTCTGCAGGGGTCAGCCTGCTCATGCTCCCGTTGTCATTTTGCACACGCTCGTGTCAATTATATTTAGCGTGTCGCCGCGTGATCTCTCACTGACTCACTGCGCGCCGCGGACACCCGAGAGACGGCGCGAGCCTCGTCGCGACGGTCCGCGGCTCCGCGTCGAAAGGAACAGAGGCTCGCGTGTATGTTAAGGCCCAGTGGCATCAGGTTCTCGGTAGACGATGATGCCACGGCCGTCGCTGACTCACTAAATGCTCGATATATGCGTGCGCGAATTGTGCGTGCGACGCGAGCACCGAGCTCGTGGACGCGACGCATGATTCTCTGCACTCGAAATTTTGTCCGAGGACTGTTAAAACCGCACCCGACTCGTGCAAAATCCGTCGAGATTAACCTGACACGTTCAGGTTGCCGAAATAAAAAAAATAAAAAGTGTATAATAACAAAATCAAATGCCAACGAGAGGGTTTCGTTGGAAAGAGACATCGGTGAAGTTAAATTCACGAAAGAGCCTCAACGGCAAGAAGAGAATTTCCAAATTTTGTAATAGCCAAATGCTTGTTTAAAAAAAAAAAAAAATCATAAAGTCACGTTCGAGTTAAATTAATTAACGACGTACCGAGCAGGCGTGGAGGCTACAGGAAGCGTCAAAAGCGGCACTGCGAATGCAACCGAGCCGCGCGTGATCTCTGAACTGCGGAATGACGTTACTGTTTCTAATCGCGACGCGATACGACAATGAACGACAATTTGAAGGCGTAATGATCGGGCCGTGGGCTGGGGTGTCGGCGTAACGATATCGACTAGTAGTAGGCACGCCGGGAGTGCCTAACGACGGTTCATTGATGCCAATAAAGGAATAGAGACGTCGACGACAAAAGTCCTCGTCGACGAGCGACGGGAAATTAATCGCGGTAATAATATCGCGCGTTGTGATGTACGCCGACACCGTTGCCTAAGCGAGGCGGCGTATTTATGCGGACCCGCAACGATCGCTACGAATTCCGTCTTTGAGCGCGCGAAATACGACAGAGCGATATTAAACCGGAGACTGACGGGAGAACGCAATAACCGGAACGACGCTCGCCCGCTTATTTCTATTTATTACATCGCGCGAGGCTCTAATTGCGATAATTATCGGCGGCCTTAAATCAACGTCGCCGCGCGTCTCATTCACGCGCGAGATCCCACGCGAAACTCAACGAATTTTGAGGGGGAGGGCAATAAATCTTCTCCGGCGGCTCTTGGCGCTTAAACGAGAAGAGATTCTTTTATAAAAAGATATTGCATCTCATCCTGGTGAGCACAGAATCACGCTATTACATCCTTCCGGTCGACGTGTTGTAATTTGATGCGTGTAACGCGCATTCGCGGTGCAATGTATACTGGGCGATAAATATAATACGCATTACTCTACGTATTTTACTATTTTTTTTTTTTAATTAAGACGTGATCACGCCCTGCGGGAACCGATTAATTATCGCGTCCAAACTTGAGTAAAACAAATACGAGATATTTATTATTCGAAATATAAACGCAGTTTTTTTTTTAAATTGTTTTAAAGACAATGCCAGGGTGAGCCAAGTGACCTTAATCGCTACATTATTCCTATTGTTTCGCTTGTAATTATTTCAGCAAGTCGTGAAAATTGAAGTGGGAAGGAAACAAAATGTCGTGGCACAACGAGAACAGAATGAAATCAACGGAGCCGGTCAACGATGCAATAAAATCGCGCGCGCGGGTGCGTCGTCGATGCCGGGCACTAGGTACCCGGACATAATTGGCAAAGTAATCGATTTATGGTTATTAACGCGGTAACGGTAACACTCGCGATCATTTGCATATTCATGACAAGGAGAGTTGGCCGCGACTCGCGGCCGTGGCTCGAAACGCCGCGATCGCACTTGGATGCAAAACGCGCGTCCCTTAGACCCACATTAATGAAAAACGACGCCGCTTACGCGCCATAAAAATTTGATAGCCTTTCCGTGGAGCGAGAAAACGACGGTCGACATCTATAACGGTATCACGATTTTAATGCGAATATTATTACTCCCCTGAGCATATATTATTGCACGGATATATACGTATGCGCAATAATTTTTCACAGATCGTTACATTTTAACTCGTAAAACAAACAATTTATAAAATAAATACCAAAATAATAATTGGTAAGTCGTAAATTATTTTGATCATCGAGTTAAAAATTTAATAACGTAATAAAATTAATTTTCCTTGTTGTACTTTTCGTAACTCGATTTGTCATAAAAAAAAAAAGTATATTCTCTTGTTAAAAAAAAAGTTTTTTTTTATCTGAGCAATTATTTCCAGCTATATAAAAATATTATATGTCTCATTACTGACATTTTCGCCAACTCCCGCAGTTGGATGTTTAGTTCCGTGAAACTATCATGTTATAATTGATGAGTCTTTCTAAAAGAAGAAAAAGAGAACGCGGGATGGCCTCCCAAGCCGGGAGCTAGCGAGATATTTCAAAGCGTATGCAGGACTTCACATATGTGATGAGACACACGTCTGTTCCTTCACAGCAATGGCACTCGCTTCGAAGAGGTCCCCTCGATATAAGCCCCGACCAACAGCTGTCCCCGTCTCTCTTCGCCACCTTACTATGGGGTCCCATCAGTACCACAGCGAGTAGTTTGAAATATACAAGATACACGGAAGTGTATTATTTAACAAGAAAGTTGCAAATTATATGTAAAAATGCATATAAAAATAAAAATGCACACTACGCGTGCGTTCTGAAAAAAATGTGGGAAAGCACGTAAATCTCTATAACGTATTATTCGGAATATTTTTAGAAAAACAGGAAAAATTAATTTGGTCGACTTGCAAGATAATTTAATTTAAAATTACCGGTACGGCAAAAAATTAATTTTCTTTTTAGAATGCACTTGCAGCGTTGTGCTTTAATGTCCTGGGGTTTTTCATTTGATTTCAGTGCGATGCGGGTGCTGCTGTCGAAATTACCTCGACCCTGGATTGTCGACGAGAAAAAAGATGACGGATACACGGCCCTTCACTTGGCCGCCCTCAACAATCATGTTGAAGTCGCAGAGCAACTGGCACGCGCCGGAAAAGCCGACCTGGACTTGCAGAACGTGAATTTACAAACCGCTCTACACCTGGCTGTCGAGCGACAACACACGCAGATTGTCCGGGTAAATATGTTCCTACGAATATCTGTCATTCTTATAAATCTCGATGTCTAATAATTCTAGATAGAAAAAAAACGACAGCATTTTATAATAAAAATAATAATTAAGTTTTGAATAAATATTAATAAAACATTTTTTGTTTGCCACTTGATAATTCGCTGTTTTATTTCCTCAGACAGGAATCGTTAATTCATTTTGTGATAATTTATTGCAGCTGTTAGTACGGGAAGGCGCGAATCTGAACGTCGCTGATAAGGACGGGGACACACCTCTGCACGAGGCCCTTCGACATCACACGTTGTCGCAATTGCGGCAGCTGCAGGACGTGCAAGACGTCGGGCGGTTGCTGATGGGCTTGGGTACTCAAGGACAGGACAAAAAAAGCAGTTCCTTCATCGCGTGCTTCCTCGCGGCACACGGCGCCGACCTGGAGCTGAAAAACAAAAAGGGCCAGACGCCTCTGGATCTTTGCCCGGATCCGAATCTCTGCAAGACTCTCACCACCTGTCACAAGGACAAAGAATCGTCCGTATTTCGAAAGTCTTATAATTTTACATTAAACTTGACGAAAAGTCTTATAAAAAATGTTAAACATAACAACCAAACCTGTTTTTTTTTTTTTTTTTTTTTAATTTAAAATGTTGTTAGGACATAAAATTTTATTTGCCGGCGAAATGTCTAGAAATTGTATTTTAAAACTTTATGTTATTTTATTTAATTTAATGAGAGAGCCAAAAAGACTTAAATGAGAAATTACAGCACAAACTCGTTCAATCGATTGCCTCGTTACGTGTTCCACGTGTAATTCCCTGTGCAATTACGCTGTACATCGTCGTATCTCTTAGGATAATGTTCGTTAACGTGCGGCTTCCCTTTTCAGACACGATATCGAAACCGCTGTCCCATCGGCGGCAATCGACGAATGTCTCGTATGTTCCGATGGCAAACGAGAGATGCTATTCAGTCCCTGTGGGCACGTGGCTTGCTGCAACGCTTGTGCACCGAGGGTGAAGAAATGTCTGATTTGTCGTGAGAACGTTCTCTCGCGAGTAAAGGTAAAATATCATTATTAATTATAACGCTACCTCTTTATTTTTTATTAATATCGCGCTATTGTTAATTTAATTTTTTATAAGTGGGCTGATCTAATCACGCGACCTCCTTTCTAGATCCAACTCGTAGTACGTCGCGCTGGTTCATGTGAATCGCACCAGACGATTATTAATCGAAAGGTTTTTATTCTGTCCTGGAGATCGCCGAAACTCCGGACGCGCGTTTTGCTCACACCTTTTTCTTGCACGCAATAACGACAGTTTGTTTTCAGATCGAAGAGTGCGTGGTTTGTTCGGATCGCAAGGCGGGTGTACTTTTCCGTCCGTGCGGACACATGTGCGCCTGCGAAAGCTGCGCGGCTCTGATGAAGAAGTGTGTGCAATGCCGGGCCCAGATACAGCACATGGTACCGCTCTCGGTCTGCTGCGGCGGCGGCGGTGATGTCACCTACGTGAAGGGCTGCAACGCTTCAGGTATCAACGCTTCATAGCTCCTCGCCTATCTCGATCTATTTAATCGCGCGGAATATATCGGGCCTGCCTCCGCGCAAGTGATTAGATAGCTCGGCCTCTAATCTCGCTCGGAATATACCGGACTATTCCCGGCCCGTGCACCGATTTGCGCCTGCATTTTCTGCCTCCTGCCGATTAAGATAATTGAGCCAAATAATAGAGAAACGATTGTAGGATCCCGACGAGAATAAAATATTTCTCTTTGCCTCCTTTGTATTTACCGCCTAGCTGTTTTGCATATTAATTTCGACGTTCTCCTTAGTTAAAGCATTTATTTTTGCTATTGAGACACCGTTAATTATATTTTTGCGAGCGAAAGGACGAGTCGTGATAAACGAGAGCGCCGCTTGGCGATACTGCCGTTGTCATAGAATTGGCGAGACTCTACTTTTTCCTTTATTTTTTTTCATTTTTTTCTTTTTTTTTCTTTTTTAACCAACTGTTATGCTTCGAAGGAACAATATCCGAAGTCAAGGCGGATTCCGAGGAGGAAACGACGCCCTCGAACAACACCGGAGCTGGAGAAGCTCTCCTAATGAACAACGGCAGCCGAGATACTTCTCACAGCGACATACAAAAACTACAGCAGCAATTGCAGGACATCAAGGAGCAGGCACGTGTCCCTTCCGCGTCTCGCTTCGTTATGCGCCGCTTTAATGAAACGAATAATTTAATTTGTGTCGAAGAAAGAAGTCCGCACCGCGGCTCTGTACAATTACCTTTCGGCCTCAAAAAAACCAGAATACGTTTTCTCGGGCAGTATTTCAAGCCTTCTTGTGTCGCGAATACCGCAACAAACTTTAACTGTGGCTCCCCTTTCAGTTTTTGCTTCATTAGTTTTCAAGAAAGATTCAAGGAGCTAGATTACAAATAAATTGGAAAAACTTGATTAGTAGACATTTTTTAACTCTACTCCAGGGAAATCTAAATAATATTAATTTAACATTTAAATATTAAAACTAAAAAATAACTTGATATTAAAATATGACGAAACCTATGATCGAGAAGGTATTGATATCGATTTTAAATTGAAGGAAGCTCGTGTGAGAGCCGTACTTAGCGAGGCGTAAATAAACTAATTTGAGCACAATTAATTAACATTTAGAATGCAGAATAATATAAAAGTATTATTTTCTTATTGTTGCAGACCATGTGCCCGGTTTGCCTGGACCGTCTGAAAAACATGATCTTCCTGTGCGGACACGGCACTTGTCAAATGTGCGGCGACCGGATGTCGGAATGTCCAATATGTCGCAAAGCGGTAGACAAACGTATTCTACTTTACAACTAAAAATAATATATACTATAAGACTGTTGTCAGCTGCGTTGCATGCCGAAATTCTCCGAAGACGGTTATACGATTATAGATTACAATCCACGTTCAAGAGAAAGCATTTCGTTTTACGTTTCCAACGACAAAACATTAATTTCAAGCTGAATCATAAAACAACATTGTTTTAAAAATCACGATATTCATTTAGATTAAATATCAGCATTAGATGAAGTAGTGTGAATATGAAAATCAGCTCTTTTTAAGCCTTGATGATTTATAAGTAAAAGTGTGGACTGCAGATTGATAAATTATCGCATTAAGTATAAGTTACGCACAATTATTATTTATTGTTCATATTACCAATAAAATAAAACCGTTGCGTGGTAAATAATATTTTATGCTGTTAACGTTAAGTTTACATGTAGCCATATAACTTTTAATACCGAAATATAACATATTTCCATTAAGCTTCCTGTAACTTGATTTACCATTCATGATTCATGAATGCTATCGCCTGAATATTAAAAAATTCAGGAAATACTAGGTAAACATTGAAAAGTTCTTCCGAATATCTATTATCAATTTTATATGATGATTATATTGATATATTTTAATTCGATTAATTTATATTAATTGCCAAATTTGTTATTGTTAATTAGCTACTATAATCTAATATATGTATAAGATGGTTACATAATTTGTTGAAAATATGTTCGACGTAATGCAATAATCTACAAAATAATGAAACTATGTTTAATTTAAATTCTCTACTTTAAAATTAATATATTAGTTCTTCTATTAAATGTTGTACTCATTAATATAAAATTTATGTTAATTCATACTTTTTAAAGTTCTATACTTTAATGGTGATAATTCACTAATGATTTTGATAAATATTAATTATGTAGTTAATTTAAGTATCATTTTGATAATAATTATATACATGTATTGTTTATCATGTATGAAATTATTATATATAGGTACGTATATTTATTCATATGTATGTAATTTTATGTTTATAAAGTAAATTTGTCGCATAAAATTAATCTGTCATTATTAATTCTATCATTACACCTGTTTATATCTCATACAGCAAATTTTGTATTTCTTTGTTAGTTTGGATATATTTTGTGCACTGAAAATTGAGTAACTAAATTTCTTAAACGTAAGGTATAAAATAATATGAAAATTCATATTAATTATAATAAATTTTTTATATTAAACTTCATGTACATATAAACTTTATGTATATAAAAACCATTCTCATTTTAACATTATTTTTATGTAATTTATTACCGTCTTTTTTTTTTTAATTTTGTTTCAATATGTATGACCATCAATGCACGAATTATATGATATTATAAATCCTATCTTTAAAAAGCTGTGTCAGTTTAATTTTATGATTACTAAAAAATACATTAACAATCCAATAAATAATATTTAACCTTAAATTACAATTAAATAAAATTGGTAATTTAATCATATGCTTATACAAATGATCGAGAAATTCAAAGTAAATAAAATGATAAATTCGTCAATCCTGAAGTTTCTTGGCGCAGTCTCCGAAAACACTCTAGGAGTATTAAGAGTTTAGTATGAGTAAATTGCTGGCACAAGCCAGAGCACAAGCCCCTAGCGTTATCTCTGATCGACAGAAGGAAGTTTAAATTGTGTTTTACCCGATGGTAATAGAAATGATAAAAAAGAGGTCTTACTATTAGGAAATATGCAATTCGAAACAATCGATGCCGAATCAAACGTCTTATTTTTCTAGTAGTATATTTCAATAATTAATTGCAAATTTTAATTTTAACAAAATCCACTACAAACAGCCGACTTGTCTACTTCGGGAATACTCGAGCTCGTGTTGACCGAATCGGAGTATCTTTTGAGCGAAGCGAGCGGAATATGCATGGTGGCGCGATCAGGTAATCGAAGAGCGAACGCTGTCGAACAGTTAAATTGGCCGATATAAAAGATTTTTATAATCTTCGTATAATTGAAAAAATATATGCTAATTTTCCGTACACTCTAATTCTTTCAAATTATTTTGATGCAGTAAACAAAAATTTGCTCACGCGTTTAATTTGTCAAACTCGTATATTCGAGTATTTTGTTTTATTTATTTTGCACCGAAGAAATCGCGCGCGATACGATACGTAAACTTGAAGAGGCACATAATTTATTATTATTTAATTATTTAATAACTGTATAGCGCGTCAAATAAAGGCATAGAGCGCATAGTTAAATACGTCTATTGAACAGACGCTAAACATCTGTTGCTTGAAAATGCAAGATAATTAAGGTCAAACTCAAAGCGATAACATCGGAATACCTAATCGAGAGAATCCGCGTTAAGATAATTTGTATGCACGTTTTGTCACCTTTCAATGTGAAACAATAAACGTGAGACCATGGAAAAAAGCAATCATCAGCATGTTGTCAACAAAGAGAAATCATTATTGGGCTGCATGAATTATACTGCAATATTTTCTAACTTTCGCTTTGAGACAGGAGCATGAAGTGTCATTAAATCAGTGTCGCGAGAAAGGTGAAAAGAAAATGTGAAGCGGTAAGAATCGCAGAACGAGTTTACTTATATTATTTGGAATAAAATTCTTCCTCATAAATATTCGTATTAGAAATTTGAAATTTTAATAGTATCAATGCTAACAATACCGTCACACGTGAATATATTAACCGATAATTCGTGAAAATATCACGTGAAACACATTAACAGGTTTCTATGTCAGATATGTCATTTATAATAAACTTGACAATTAACTTCGCGTTATTATATCTTTCCCAATCATTTTCATTGTTTAAAATTAATTGTACGGGTTTTCTTTTTCATAATTTTCAAAACACTTTTTGTAATAATAAAAAAAAGTCCTTTAATAATATTATTCGTTTAAATGCACAATAAATATTAATTGACTTTTCTATATGCAAAATTGAAAATATTAAAATTAAGAAACTGAAACCAAAATCATTTTTACCAGCCCACAAAAGAAATAATTGTACATATCGCCTTCTCGTTGAAGACATTCTATATGTACCTACTTTAGAACACGAGAAATGCTGTTAATCTTTAATTTTCTGTATTTCACATGCAACCTTCCCGAATCGTGCCATCATTTACGCGACACGTGTTCTGAAAACAATAAAAGCTCAGGCTATACACGAGGAAAGTTTATTCCATTTAGTTCTCTTGCGTGAATGTCTATTAATACGCGAAAAGCTTGTCGCTTGGCTGCGGTTGTGAGAAATATTCGTGAGTGCTACATGCAAGAAGTCATTTCCGTGTTTTCGACAAGATATGGTCCGCTTAAATATGCAGTCCACGGAGACACTGCTTGACGAGGAACCGCATATCTCGAACACGAGAAGGGGACATTTCCGTGATTTGGAGGACAAAGACGGCTGCTTGTGCACCTACGGTATTCTTTGTTCAGTAACGATCGCTAAAACGTAACCTATTGTTTGGCTCGTCATAAAGTAAGAAGACACTGCTGAAAAGTCATTCAATGAAATTTTCTAATGTCTAATAAATCGTATTGTTAAAATAAATCTTTAATTTTACGGCTCCGTAAACTACGCAACGGCTACAACAATGATATATTATCGACAAGAGACTCAAATCCATCCTAAGATCAATCATGTGTGTACGTAATATCGATCTTAGACGTTTCATAAAAGGATTCGATGGACCAATAAACCTGACGCAGCAAGATTGAAGAATGCCAGACACAATTCCACTCAACTATTAAGAAATGGTATCTTTCTTTTCTTCTCGCTCTTTCAATGGAGTTGTTCAACCTTTTATGGTACGGTTACGACTACAATTTATCTCGTTAACATCGCCGCGAGCGTTTTCCCATAACGGTACATATACTAACGCTGGTCAGTCTAAATGCAAGGAACTTCCATCGTGCAACCAATTTACAGCCAAACCTGCATATCGTTAATTAGTATTACACCTATTTTCCAACGTTCTATCGTTAATTTTTTTTTAATTGATTATTATTAACGTGCGTGCATTGCTTTTCGGACATGTGCGAGCTGTCTTCAAGAAGAGCGAAAGAAAGAATAATTTTCAAAATAAATCGAAACTGTAGAATAACGTAGAGTAATCTTTCATTTCATAAAAAAAAAGTTAGCAAAAGAGATTTTAATATTCCAACGCATAATACTTATATGCTGAATTAGAAAACTTATATTAGCATGTGTAATCTATAGTATCGACTCTGCGGTGCAAATAAAACGTGATTATATCTTCATTATACTTAATTTATATGCCGAAACATGTTATACGTGTCGGTATTTATAAGTCAAACGGAATGTAAGTCTATTATGATAGTACAGAATTCTAAGAAACTCTTCTCGAAGAACCACTCAATCATGGACCATCAAATTATCTTCATCTAAATTCAAGCACAGACAGGTACCACTTAAGATCGATGAAACGATCGATCCTGCCTCATAAGCGTGATCTCTTTTTGGTTTGCGATCACATTTTCTTTTCGGTCATAATATTATGCTTCTCTATCTACGATCACAAAACTTACATAAAAGTTCTCTCAAAATTCTCTTCAAGTGTTCATACCCGTTGGAAAATTTCATTATTTTGTTGCATTTACTGAAATATCATTGCCTTTCAATTATTATTATTATTCAATTATTATTCAGTAATAAATCTCTAAACAAAAAATTAATTTTTTTTTTTTATTAATAAGATATTAAGATAAAACTTAGTTTTTATCGTTTTAAAGTAAAATCGATAAATATTCATAGTAACTGCGGTTGAATCCTACCGATGTATTTACGAATAGTACGATTATATGACTCCAACGCAAATTACGATTTACGTAAGCTACCATGATCGATGATTGCGAGGTCGACTTAACCAAAATGTGGCCTTGTAGAGAACGGTTAAAACGGTGAAAAGACATCAGCTAGTAAAGGTAAATATATTTAAAGTATAGTTTTTACTGAAAACAGCGTTTGGTAAAAGCCGTCGGCTTTTGTTGACGATTGTCTAATCGTTAGCTAAGTATCCCGACAAGAATTATTTCTCAAGTATTCATTAGTTTATCAGATTTTAGTATTGAAAAAATGTGTTCTAAAAAGTCAAGTTTCTATTATTAATACATACAAAATGACGCATTTCAAATTGAATATTAATATGAGATTATTTAGTAAGCTTTTTTTTTATAAATTCCCTCTTCTAGATTCACGGCACTATCGTTATAATAATTAAAAAAAAAATAAGATTATGTTGCGAGACATTACATGACGGTGGAAAACGCGAAACTACTTTCACCGGTCGTTAATCGGCGGCAAACCTTTTTGCCACTGTTCGATCGATTATAGCAACTTAGAAAGTTAACAGAAGTGTCGATCGAACGCATGAATTGTCGTGGTTTTGTCCAAGATAAATAATTCCTTTTCGCACTCTAATCCATTATTACACTTAGCGTGAAATATTCTAAGTCATTAATAATACTTTTTTCTGTTTGAAGTTAAAAGTGACGTAGAGTTTAGAGTTATACTTATTTAAGTTGACCGTCATTTCGTATTTAAACATGCACGAGAGAAAAATAAAGGATATTAAATCCGTTGCGCTTCCTGCAACAATGATAAAATGTTTTCTTCACTCGTAATCTTATGATGAGAAACGGGATTTAAGTACTCGAAAATTAACTATCACGTCCCGGATGCAAGAATAGCTCTAATTTTGTTGCGCAACGTCACCCGTGATCATTATGCGTGCATTCGGTTTGCTCATTGCTCGCATGTATCAGGTAATATTTATGACAGTCAAATAATGCCCGAAACAGTTAAAAACTGATAGCATTGAGGCATTGCGCGCTAAAGTTCCGCTAATTATTTCGTACTCGTAATTATTTTTTGCACAAAATGTCAATAATTCGTAACGGATTGGAATCGTGTTGTTATCGTAATAGTTAACGGTCGTAATTAAGACATGACTTCAATTCTCTCAATAAAGAAAAGACTTATGGATAATCTTTGATAAATCCACTACTGCACATTACCTGAGCCTAACGGGACAAAACCGATAAACATTCGACCACTGTGACGTGCCACTCCTAACATGCAGACATGAGTTTGTACATCTTGCATGCACGTATGCATCCATCGCATCCTGTGTATATAATTGACCTAATCCGATTTAATGTATATTAGGTCAGATCTTTCTTTGAGAGAGTTAAACGTATTTTTATTATTGTTAGACATTGACAATTTCAACTTCCATTTAAAATATCTTATCAGAACTTTTTTCTGTCTGTACAAATATTACAAGTGCTTCGAGTAAACGAGACAAATATTCACGATATCAAATCATAGCGAAAGAATAAGAAGAGAGAAAGAGAGAGAGAGAGAGAGAGAGGCTTGGAATCCAAGCACAAGTATGTGCAAATGTTAATTTAAGCTTTAAACTCCACTATTATTAATGTATGACTATGTAGCGGTTCACGATAAAGATTATAAGATTTATGAGATTTATGAAATTTATTAAATTGCCGATTTCGATAGAATGCCTATTATGTCTTATACTAACCACAATTCTTACATTTCAAAAGCTTATAATAAGCAATAACTTTTTTCCAAGTATTAAATGCGAATTAGCATATTGGTCACAATCACTGAATTTCTTTTATATGTTATATCAAAATATATTTGCGAAATAAATACATTTTTGAATCGTATATATATATCACAAATCGCCAAAATTAGTCATTCGAGATTATTTTATAGTTAAAAAAATTGCTCGGCGACACAATAAATAAATTATTAATTTCTTTTAATTGCAAGCAGACCCATTCGTATTAATCGCGATCTCAATTCATAAGAAATAGAACTCGAACGGCCGTATCAGATCATCATTAAAATTCATTATTAAAATTCGAGTTACTTCGAGACTAATACTGCTTACAGACTGACCGACGATGTAAGTGTGCGATATCTTAGTCGCTAGGCTTTTACGAGTGCACTATAAGTCAAGTACATATTTTGCCGCCGCCAGTCTAATCAGTTATCGTTAATAAACTGGTTCGCGCGGACCAACGATTGCCAAGTGGAATGAGATGACATGGAACACTGACCGGTTGACTCTGTTTCACGAATAGAGAGACTACTGAAAACGTGCGATAGGCGATTGGTGTCGCCGCTCGGTTGTATTAGAAAGAGCGAGTATTAATGACCTCCAGATATCGCTTGATAACGCGTGCGACTACCGCCCGTCGCGATATTTACATATAGAACGCCGGGGCATTACCGCCGAATTGCCCCGAGTCACAAGCAAATCTTCAACAGGCTAAAGAAACGTTCTCGTTTTATTATTGAAATCGGTTATAACTGTATCCCAAGTATATTTTCATATCTGATTGCGCGACGGACGCGCGATGTATTTACGTTCTCACCGATCGGAGTAATTATCGCGCACGAATAGCGATGCAAGAAATTAGATATAATTCGCGGAAATAAAGGGCGTATTCGCGACTATTATCCTCAGCCACAGTGCATATTTGCCGTATCGAGTGTTTGCCTTGTAGAAGAAATGTAGAAATCCATTACGTGCTTCAAAGTAAACGTTTATTTTATGCCGATATTTAAAAGAACTTATTCCAATTATATTCATTACTTTTCTCCTTCTCTCTTTTTTCTCCTTTAAATAAAACATTATGAAATATATGTTTCTCACTAAAATATTTACAATTGAAGCATGAGTATTTTTTTTTTTGCTCACCTACTTTTCAAATTTTCAGATAATTTTGACGAAACTAAATTTTGCTCACCCTTTTTGACACGTATTTACATTTCATTTGATTGATTTTAATATACGAATAATTAAATAAAATTATTCTTTGCACTTGTGTCCTAAATTGAAATTTGCCTGATATATCGATCTTTTTAATTCCGCGCTAACGGTATCTGTTCGATGCGCTATCACACGTGCAAATAGAATTGTATTTTTATTCAAAAGTATCGTGTAAAATAAGAAATATGTTATCCATCAATTTATATTTATATGAAAGATCATTTAAGAGATGTACACTTAATTATTGCAGATTATTTGCAAATCCGGGTGAGCAAAAGGCGATTAAAAAATCTTTAATTTATTTATCCTCATTTTAAGACAATTATTGTGGTAAAAAAACAGAAAAATATTTCATTTTTTCAACTCAATTAATTCTACTACGTTATATAGTTTTGCGTTTTGTGCGTCAAAATAAAATACCCTGGCATTCCAAGTTATGTACACACATTTTTTTTTTAAAGTGACAAACATCGGAGCTGATCTGAAATGAGTCTTGCTTACAGCGCAAAGATTACGACAGCAACTAGAACGGAAGTCCCGTGTGCTTAAGAATATCAAGGCGGTACGATCTATCAACTTTTTTCTTATCAACATTGCCATTGTAAAGCAACGTCAACCCATAATCAATGAAATTTTTTTAATTAATATCGGCACACTTCCACTCCACCGTTCACCAACTTTATTCCAGTTTGACTTTCATCTTGCAAACGCTTCTTTACCACAACTTCGCCGCTGCAAATTTCGTTCAGCTTAACGACAACGAAGAATGTCACAATCATTTTCAATTGGAACCAATTTATTATTTTTTTATAAATACTTATAGAAATTATACGTTCTCCTTCTCTCTCTTTATAAAACTAATCAATAGGCCAATATGCCAATTGACGGAAATAATCGCGCATCAAAGACATTCTGATCTTTGCCTGGAACAAGATAGTTCCGACGTAAATAAAGTGCGATTTACAAGCAGTTATGAAAACAGAGAGGTAAATTGAATTGAATAAAGTTGCAACTTTGAAAAAAAAATCTGTTTTTTAATGATGATGCTTAATTATTTACGATCAAGTCGTACATTTTACTTTTAAACAAAACCTCACAAATGAACTAACCAAAGGCACATGCAGAAACGATGACAAATTACAGAAGCATTCCTTGACGACCGTAAAGGTTTCCACGAGGTTTCCACACCTCGCCACATAACCTGATTAGCATTCGCCCTTGGTCATTACCCTTAATAAAACTTGTACAGACTACACTCGTAATTCTCGTGAAGAAACTTTTGCTACGAAACAACGAAAGAAGGTGAAGGATAAACAGATCGTCAACCGCGATCATGCGTATCGATTATTTTTCTTCAGAACAAATACAGTATCGACAATTGCATAAACTTATACGCAGACTACATACATACAACAATTCTAAAAAGATTTATCTAGAAAAGTCGTGATATTAATTTCAATCTATATATTATGCACTCTAATTAATGCCCTTCGGAATAAACAGCTTTTTTTCTTCCTTTTTTTTATTCGCGAAATAAGAAGTCCCAATTTTAATTATTTTTTAATTTACAAAGCCACAAATCGTTCATTACGTTCCAGCAATCAACAATTGCACGCGCGCGACTTACATAAGTTTAAGCCCTACTAACTGAGTTCTGAAAAGCGAGATTTCCGTCCTTGTTGAATTTTCAGAATGCACTATTGAAGAGTTTCGAGGTTGTTTCTGTAATGGAGAACTACATACTACTTATGAATAGCGTACTGAGGTGTGCGTTGAACTAAGTTTCCTAAACTCGGCCAAATTCTGCAACGGTATTATTCATAAACTCATTTGTTGCGCATAAACCGGCCATTAAACTTTAACCTTAAATTTTTTTTTTTTAGATTTTGTCATATTTAAAAAACAACTATTTGCAATGCTAGTTGAAATTTTTCTTTGCAAATCCTGCAACTTCTCAATAACATATACTTTCGATGACTGTCTCTCAATATAATTCCAGCATTTCTTTTTACATTTAATGTTAATTAAAAAGAGCAAATAAGTGCATTTACGATTCAAAATGTGAAAAGTTAAATAGTCAATAAACTTTGTCAAATAATTTTAAATAAAATAGGAATATAAAATTGAAAACTGGAACGTGGGTATCTTGGAAGGTCCGAAATAAATTACATTGTTACCAGTTCTTGCAATATCACGTCATGACATTTACAAATGACTACAATTCTGCACTTACCATAATAGATTTCTCAAAGTGCTCGTTTGTAACATGCGTCAGATTCGTCGTAACGTCTCGAGCTAAACCGACAAATCGAAATCGTTAAATGCACTAATGAGGAAGTATCCCCTTGTTATTCAAATCGCCTGAATTAGTAATACACAGAGCTTAAGCTTGGGACTTTAGATTCAAGTTCCACATTTTCTTCACGAGTTCTCATTGTTTTGTCAATTGCATTTTTATTGATACGCGTTTGTAACGGTATCGTTAAACTTATTTTTAATTTTTTCACAAAAATTTCTTTTTTTTTTCTTTAAAAATATGAAATTTAATATCGTGAAAATTTCTTTAAACGTGTTTTGTATTATATTTCAAAAAATACAGATCCAAATAATAAGTTCATGTTTAAAAAATTTATATTAGCTTTTTTGTAACCCATTATTTTTTTACTGTAAATGACGAACACACAGTGAACATTTCCTTCAGATTTTTATAGTAAATTTTCCTAGGAAAATAGATATTCCCGTAAGGGAAACGCAGGAACTTGCATGCGAAAGAGAAACAGAGAGAGGGTAAAAGTGGACGCGCCAGGGAGGGAGAGGACGTTTAAATACGAGCAGAAGCGCGCGCGCTACTTCAGTTCGACGCTAACAGTCCAAACTGATTGGTATCTGAATCCCGGAGGAAGGTAGCGACCTTCCTCTATAATTTCCTTTTCTCTTTTTTACTTTGAGAAAAATTATCAAACAGATAGCAAAAAAATCGCGAGCGGGACGAACAAAACGTAGCTACAGTTAGACGTTTCCGAGTTACGTTCCGGAAACGATCGCGGAAACAATCCACCTGTTAATTAAAAATCAGCACAAAAGAAAAAGACGTAAAGCAGAAGAGTGAGTGGTTATGTGCTAGTGAGCGTTGAAAAAAAAATATATACCCCAGCAAGTAGAAAATACTGATCTAGTCGCCATGACCAACAGCATGAAGCAAACGGTTATCAAGTGAGTTACCGATTATCAAAGCTAGCAATAATAATTATTTTTACGAGAACGTAACTTTTAAACTATTATTTTTAACTACTTTTACTATACAAATTAATGTACAATTTTTATAATATAATGGTATGGCATAGACATAACATTATTTTAATAACACCAATGCAATTTAAAAAATGAGACGTAAATAATATTACTTTAATAGAAATTAATTTTTCTAAATACACAATTAATTGACATTTGACGTTTAATTTATTTCTTTACTTGAAAAGAAAGATAAGATAGTATTAACAGAGTTATGAGTGATAGTAGTTGAAGTCGCAAAAACTTTTAGCTATTCCGCAAAATACGTAAAAGCATTTGTTGTGTAACAATACTTGTGTATTTTTGATTACATGTAACCTATCATGTAATCTTTTATTACATAGTTGTGATTATATTACTACTAATTTGATTACCGATTAGTTATTGATCCGATTGTGTGTTTATAAATTTTTAAATAATGTTCTATTTCTCAAAATAACACAATCTTAATAAATCTCCACTTTTTAAGTAGTCAACAATTTAAGGTCTTTTATAAATTAAATTTGAAAACAAAAAATTCTTTTATATTTTCCTCGAAATAAATTTTATCCCTTTTTTTATGCAAACAACTTCCCGCAAGAATAGCTTTTTAACTTGTATCTATAAATAGGGAACTTTTTTACATTTACATAGAAAAGACATGTATCTAATAGTCGTGTACTGCTGATGCGCTATCCATACTGGAAAACCTTTCGTGATCTTTCATTTATCCTTGTGTATTAGCAAAGTTTTATCACAAACTACGTGTGCACAACTTATGCAATGCTCAAAACTAGTCGCTCAATAAAATGGACGAATATTTTGCGAGAGACGAAAGCATTTTTAAATTAAAATATATTGTAATTATCATGTAAAAATGTAAATTATCATAGACCAAGCATTTTTAGTATTGATATATTCTCCTGTTGTATAACGTGTTAAATAACTCAACATGAAGCAATTTCCCAAAAGAACCTTTACATAAAGTAGATATCTTATGTTTGCGGACATTGACCTACAACAGTTTCATATCGAATGTGACCTAATTGCGATCTTAAATTTTATTTACGTATTACATAAATCTCGATTGAATATAAAGTGAGTTTAACACTTGGCTTGAGTTTTTAAGTTTGTCCATTTATAGTCCCCCAAGATATCGCTGTACAAGTACCTACTTACAGACATATTATTTTCGCGTTGGCCCAATCATATTATGATGGTTACGTAAGACATTGTTTTGTGATTACAAATTTTATGATGTGTAAATGTACCTAACACAGAATCTGTCGGCAACGCATTCACAAATCTATCCCCGAGTTGTTATCATGATTTACAGCTCAAGATATTAATATGCTAATTAACTACATTTTACATTTTACATAATTCTATTATCATCGTAATTTTTGTAAACAATTAAACATTGATTAGGTTCCGCAAGCTTCGGATCTAAAGCGTAGTAACATTTATCGACTACCGTGGCAAATCACGATATCGATGCGAGTGAGTCTAATAAGTTTGCGGTTCAACTATGCAAATGAAAGAACGTGACATTTTAACGCAGCGAGAAATCTCGCGATTTCAATGCACGCAGGGACAGCCAGTGATAAAACGTACCAGGCGTTGATGTTACAACGAGAACCGGCTGGCCATTGTGTCGCATCGAAATAAAAAAAGCGCTTAAATTGTTAAAAAAGAATCCCATTTTTTAAGAAAAAAAAATTAATAAATAATCAAATAAATAAATATATATATATATATATATATATATATATATATATATATATATATATATTCTATTTTATATAAATATGTAACCACCTTGGCAATCTTCGGTTACGTTAATAAATAATTATATCATTACACGTCACGTTATTTCTCAACAATCTTGACTTTTTATTTGAATGTAATGAATATACTATATACAATAAAAATCCTCAAAATGTGTTATCTCTGGGCAATTTACACTCTTTTTCGTGTGAAAAAAAAATGTTCATTCCGTAAGGGTACAGAAATTTGCCTGGCTCGTAAAATTTAAATCATGTAACTAATCGCAACTGTTATTTGCGAGCACAAAAATTGTTTTACAGCTCTAATACAAACTCTAACAATTTGCACGTGCGTCACGAATGAACTTACGTTTAGCTACGACATTGTGATCGGCAGATGCAATTGTATTAATAATCATATACTAATGATAACGTTACCATATCCTTGTCTTTATGACAATAGCGTTCGACTTGCTCTTGAGCAAGTCGCGACTTAGCGATCTTTAATTCCGTTCAGTCGCTTACGTATAAAATCTACATAGTTAGCTTAGTTAACAATTCGAATTATAGTTACGGTATTACATACTACATAGTAACGTAATCTACTCATTAGACTCATTAGAGTGATAATTTGAAAAAAAACAAAATAAAAGATTGCACTATTATTTTATACGCAATTAAACAAAATTAAAATTACAGTTACGTAATTGTGCAAATAAAAAAATATCGCACATATATTCGATATCTGTTTTCATTAGAACTAAATCGAAATATTTCCAACGATTCAAGAAGTGTCTATAATAAAATACTTTTAAAATAAAATCAACGCGAATAACTTTGCAACGTTCCTATCGAATGACAATTTGTTTTCTTTTTCTTTTCCTTTTTTTTTTGCACGGAAGTAATTTAATGTTGAGAGGAAAGTGAACGACGTGTCATGAAGTAAGGTGCGTAGTGGCAGAATTGAATCGAACTTGTGAACTCTTGTGAGTGTATGATTGCTTTGCACGAGGTGAAAGTTTCTCGTACGGCGAACATTGAAAGCGTTTACGGCTCATGGTGCAAGTTTACAAACGCTTGTATCGAGTTATTATGATGTTACGACAACCGTGCCTTCGCGATGCAATATGTATGAAAAATTCGCGCGATCCCATTTAACTTCCTTGTCGGATAATCCGACCTCTGAATAAATCGATTCTCCGAAAGTCTACCTGAACGATGAATGTTGTCCGCGATATAATTATATGAATACTTTGCGTGCACGATGTACAAATACATCTTTCTTATCATTATACTGTATTGAAATTAAATTTTAAACGAGAATAACATTCACTGTTGTGAATAGTTGGTCGAAACTTATGTTAAGGAGATAATAAAATTGTAAGAATGTAGTATTTTAATGTATCCTCGTGCATCATTATCTTTGTGCATATGTTTATCACTCGTTACGTTACTACCTATGAGAAAAAAATATTTAAAAAGTTATACGCGGAAAAAGCATCATGTGATTAAGATAAATCTTTGAGAGTTTTTTATATGCTCTTTTCAACGTAATCGCATAAATAATAACTGTATGTATTTTTCGGCTGCCATATTTATCTTTAAAACTAGGACGAAACTTTCGATAAAAAATCTTAAGTTGCTCTTCTAACGCATAATGGACATTGTAAAGTTGTCTGAATTTCAAAGTACCGCGATCGAGTAAAGTGAACTTTTTTTCTCGCGTAGAAAGTCATTTTGTAACAGATAAGAACAAAGCGAGCGAAATTGTGTTCGCGTTGCGTAACGATTTATTTATAATTTTGCTTGAAAAAAAGTGTAAGAGAATCAGCTCACGTAAAAATCGACGATTCAACAATATTTTCACGTAGCCCAGAATTTCCAATACACATAGTGTTGTTACGTAACATGTGACCCACAAAACAATCAGTATCCTTTTATACGACTTAATTTGCAACATTTTTAACTTCATAAAAATTTTCCTACTTCCATGTGGCTTCTAAATCACGTGTTCATTAAAATTTATTTATGGGTGTGTGCATTATATATTATTAATGAACGTAAATAAGACACTTTGATGTTAATTTCCGAAACATACATTGACTGTCGCGTTTTAACAGTCTCTGTGTATCGAGGTTTCGTAAGCAGCATATCGTGCCCGAAAAAAAATCTCTCTCGCAACTTTTAGCAGAATTCTTTCAAGTTTCGTGAAATATGCTAGGCGCGGTCAAATTTCATATTCCAAACGTATCCAGACATTCATCGCGTTTGCGATGGCCCGCCAACAACAAGGATCGGAATTAATTTTGCGGGGTTACATAAACGAGGCCTTCCAATTTTCCTTGCACGAAGCCGCGAGTCGCAAAGGTCGACTAACAGGCGAAAAAGTCAAATTAATCCGCACACCAACCGCCATAATTTGATAATTGAGAGTAAATTGGAAATAAGAGCTGCTTGACTTAAACGCGCGATCTTCTCAGATGCGAAAATCTGCCGTTATGCCGTCGTCGTTATCGTCGTCCCGTGCCCACTTAAACTGGCCTCTAGTCGACCTCGTTGTCGTACAACGGGAATATCGAAAACACGCGAAAGCTCATGACACTCGTCGTCCATCAAAGGTACCCTTCACCTGTTGTCCCGTTAACAAATTTCCACATACAATACTCGCGTAAACATATTTTAAAATTCTCGCCAGCCCAGCATTCCACATGTTACATCGAAAATAACATGTTGATATGAATGTAATATATATTTTTTTTTTATTTCAATGATAATTAGCACATCACTACCTTGAGTCAAACATGCGGACAGTAAGATAAAATTTCTTGCAAAATATATTTATATAGAAGTATTTTTTAATAAACCAACGCGTACGTATCCAGTTGATAGAATAGACACAGAATATATCAAATACTGTTTGCTTCGAGGAGAAATTTAATTATTTTTATTTTTATTATTACAAATACTATATTAAAAGTATCTATTTTATCTTGTATTTTTTCGCCTCGAACATCGCGATCTGAGATAGTGGCGGTGAATGAATAGAAGCCTTAAAGAACCGCATATCTAACAACCGACGCATTGGTGGGGATTGATTATTCCGTGCATTATAATACTCACGGAGTCCGGGAACAATGTGCTATCGTGTAATTTACGAGAATTGGAAAATATACCGTCATCAGATCTACCCACGAGGAATCGTGCGACGTCGCGAGTGTGAACGGAGCCAAGGAACGAAACGCACGGATAAAAAGATCAACGAACTACGAACGTATGATCAGTCGATTTAAAACGAGCCGTAAAGATAATTGTATAATGTTGGAAATACAACGTGTTTGTTGAGATACTGAAATGCACGCTTTTAAGAGCCAAAGAATTCAAGGTTTATGAGAAAATCACAAGCGGTAATTCGAGCAACCAGTAATTACCTGAAATAACAAAAATCCCGCCCGTAATTTCAAATCATTAAAAGTTATGGCCACTAATTCGGTAAGTATAAAAAAAAAGTATCAGCCGTCCAAAATCATTGTTGCTTAGCATTTAGCAACGTGTTTCCATTTCTCAGGAGAGAATAATTATTAATACCATCGAAAAGGTAAACACGGATGCATTTATTGTGACTGAGTTTCTATTCCGGAATTAACGTTGCGTTAAGCGACACAATGCGACGATGAATTCCAGCGTATAGAGGGAAGAGGGTCAAGAAGACGATTAAGAGGCGCCAGGTCATGGCACGTGAAGGCGATGTCACGCGCATCTTTCTCGCTCGTGCGTCTCTTCATTACGATGCAGCCCGCACCGTTTTGCCTTCCCGTCGATCCTGCGGCGACACAGTTTCGCGGTCGCGGTACTCTGTCGGGGGCACACCAGGCCGTCACGTCACGTGCATCGATGAATGTATCCGCGGGAACAGAGCGCTCGATGGAGGGCAATGGGGTGCTCCGATAACACCTATACCACGCGAATCGATTTTCCATGCAACGAGAGGCGTGACGCCGATTACACGAGCAACGGGAATAGAAACAGCCGTTTCAAACTTTGTTCCGAGATTATTTCCCTCATTTTCCAGGAAATTCAAAAATTGCACTCGCTAACGTTGTTAAAATTATATAAGCGGTCACGAAATAAAATCATGAAGTAGCTTTTTGTCTGCAAAGTTTACGATAATGACAGAGGTAGGCTTTTTCAAATTTTATTTTGCTTTTTTTTTTTTAATTTATGTATGTAAAATAATCGAGGAAATACGAAGAAAAATTTATATAATTAGAAAAATTTAACCATATTCTTGCTTTGTACGTGATTACGTACCACTACCGTATGTGCGTGCAACATCAAAGTTTATCATAGAATCGCTAAGAGTATGTTCATTTTCACGTTCAATTATGTCATCAGGTGATCTTATTTACAAAAATGCACGTGTCGGAGTGTCTGAAGATCTAATTATATCTCGTATCATAATGACTTCGACAATGTATCTATTATTATCACTTTTACTTTTATGGAATTATCCAAGTTGGAATTAGTCGTAATAAATCCGTAAATCTTAAAAAAAAAGTTTTAAAAAAACGTTAGCGAACGATTTCAAAGACATATATCTGATCTTCAAATATTGATGCAATTTATGGAATGTTATCTCTTCTAGCTAACACAGCTGTGATTGCGTACGTACACGTCGGCGTCTCAGGTCATTAAACTCATATACATTAAAATATTTCCTAACGCGAATAATACTATCAACTCAATTGCGATACAAATACGATCTATTTGTACGTAATTTCGCATATAGTCGCTCTGTTGATCAATCTATCGCGATCCAACCATGAAGCTAGATTGCTTGGTTAGTGGCGCGACAAATATGAAATACGGACCGCAATCTCTCGCCGAACACCCCGGGGGTAAATACCGCAAAATCAGAGGATGATCATACCTCTATCCCTTTTCCGCGACCTTGCGCTACGTCGTTAGTACTTTAATACGCAGTTAGTTAGAAATCTAAATAAAACAGCCATTGAAAATAATGAATCGTGGATGAGGGACAATTTTCCGCGAATCTTTTTCCTCTAATTTCATTAGATGCAATATATTAATTGGATTTGTTTTCTAATAAAAAAAATATCTAATTTAATGGCTTTGTAGTACCCGAAGATAAAATATTACGCGTATAAATAATCAATTTTCTTTTCCGCTGCCAATACCATTAGATCATGTCAAGGTTGTGCATCTGATACGGATGGTACACGACATTGACATCGATATTACGCAATAGAGGATGCTTCGGCATGTTTCGCCGCATCTCGATGAGGTCAATATACTCATTGTTGCATTACATGCGCTGAGTTCCATTACACGCTCTTCATCATTCTGAGTACTTCTACCCGACGTATTTACTCGCATACGCGGTTGTACGTTACTCGCGAAATAAAAACGCATATGATAAAAATCAGTAACTATTAAACATCAATTAAACTTTTTCCGCAAATGAAGTCGATAACTACACTTTCTCATTACTCACATCAATGATGACATTTCTTTCTAGATAAGTTGATTTTTTAATTTGAATTTTTTTCTTTCTCTCTTTTTCTCTGTCTAGCAATAATACGAAAAAAAGTCAATTAATCAGTATTGCACAGCAAAATAAAATAAACAATTGTATGATAAAAGAAAGATAAATTCAATGACAAATTGACTTTTGATGGTCAAGGTAAATCGGATTCTAATTAACGTAACTGCCGTTACGTCAGAAAAAACTAGTACGTTGCGTAACATTTACGATGTCGTAAAGAAAACCGGAAAATCCAATTAGCATTTTTTAATTTAAATAAATATTAAGAAATGCTTACGCATATGTGATAATAATATTTTTTAATAGGGAAGTTTTTTTTATCTCCTTAATAAAGAATTTCAAAACATTTTCGTATACACTCGATTTCAATCTGTTTGCATTTCCCAATGTTCATAGACAAGGACTCACTAACTGATTATGCGAGGAAGCATAATGCGCCACGATCTCGCGAGATGATCGTAAAAATAAAAACGTATAAATGGCGCGCGACTTGTGAGATAAAGATAAAAAACCGATTGCGGTTTGCCTTTCGCTCGCTGCGCGAATTGTCCACTGTAGAAGGCGGTAATTCTGTTAGCGGATAGGAAAAGTAATTTATAAATTCCGATGTGCTTCAAATACAAGTCGCATTTTACTGCGCGTTCGACAGCACGCGCGTACGCACGTGCGTACACGCGATATCAAAACAGTGAGTCGAGTTATTTAAAATTAAAAAAAAAAAAGATTTGATACCTCCGAGCGTAAATAAAAATTAAGAAATACAATATCTTAATTATATAAAATAAAATTCTTTGCGGAAAAGAATTTTTTCATTATCAGAGAGCAAGAAATAACTGACCTTTTTGTAATACCCTTATTAATATTATGTAAACGATATATAAAGGTTCTACGTTCACACATATGTCTTTTTTGTCATATGCATAATAAAAGATGATAGTATGGGACGTGCAGTATTTGATAACAATACATTATTTATACATAAACTCTGCACAAATGACAGCATTGTTTCACGCGCGATTAAACTCGGAAACACAATGCAGAATTAGCATAATTATTATGCGGATTACAGCGAGGGGATTTCACGGCTTGTATTACAAAGTGTAGGTTACTATTTAAAGCAAATCGTCACAATCTCTTGTACGCGACAGTAGACACGTGCAATAATCCTCAGATGATTTTTGTATAATTCTTTACTTTTATTACATTTAGGTAAATTTATAGAGCACGAGAAATATATGAATTCTTTTCTCGGTATTGATATTAAAAAAAAATGGCCTTATTCACGTTTTTGGGGATAATATAATTTTTCACTACGCTATTTAATTCGCGTTATGATTTTCGTGCAGAAACCCGACATGGTGGAAGAGGCGATCTGGTTTGGAACGCGGGTTAACGGTGATAGCGGTTTCCGGGTTCCTCTTATGCATCGCTTTGGCGGTCGCCCTCGGAATTTTGGCGGCCAACACGACATGTAACACCACGTCCAGGACCGGTAAGAACACTTTACTTTTATAGCGACCTACAGCGTAACACAAGCTATTCCACGCATACTGCAAATGCAGTGTAGTTCGAGAAGCACACAAGCGAGACTAGCGTTACCGCCTTTTTAAATTAAAGATGAGAAAACCTCACGCTTTGAATTGTTTGGATCTTTTTAATCACCAAGCTAAATCATTAAAAAAAAAAAAACTAACTGTCCATTTTATTTATTGCTTTTATCTAAATAAAAACGATGCACAGTAAAACGTATAGTATGATTTACCAGATAGAAGAAGAGACAAAAATAAAATATTCGAAATGACTGCCTTGAATTAAAAAAATGTTAAAAAGAATAAGATACAACTTACGCGATTCTGAATATCTCTGATATTTTAACATTTATATGTAAAGAAATATGCAAAAAAAAAGTTTAATAATGTAGTTCTTTTTTTCTTGTGACATTCATTAATTTTATCCAACAAAACTGCAATCTAAACGTATGAGTTTCGTATTTATGTTCGTTATTTGTGAAAGCTTATATGACATTTCTGCATATACAGGGTCGGATTTATTTCAATAAAGCCACTTCTCTTACTCTCTAATTTCTAAGATATAGTTTCGATCTTATCAATTGTATAAAATAAAATAACAAAATTAATATTTTCTTTTTATACTTTAATGATGCTTTTATAGCGTTAAAGTTATTGAAAAAAAAATCTTACTTTACCTGTTTCAATATAAATCTATCAATCCGAGCCTGCACGCATAATGGCAAAGTGTCATACACCAACATCCCAAGACATATGTCCATCTCGTATTGCGACAAAGACATTACTTAACATCATCCAATTGCATTAATGCGAGAAGCAAAATTGCTAGTGACAAGCAAATCATTATTCCTCACGACATGGCAAACTTTTGAAATAACTTTCGCGGTACGCAATTTGCAACAAAATAAGCCTGAGTTAAACCCTTTAAATAAGTGTTTTCCAACCTTGATGTATGAAAACTTTACGTTAGAAATTTCTCAAGGAACGACAACTTCTGATACCACGATATTAAATTTCAATCGGAAGAAAAATGTGTGGAATGCGTAATAGAAGTTTCTAATTAAAAAAAAAGGGTCAAACTTATGATGATACCGAGAAAATGTTAATAGGGATTTTAATGGAAGTACTTAAATTATACGCTTTTAATTACCGTTAGAACTATCCTCATGGTTGTTTTATCGATACTTGCGAATCCGTGCATCGTTTTCCTCTTTGATATTCCGTGAGAAGAATCCGCGCTTTTTAATACAACAAACGGTGAATATATTTACGATCGAAGCCGTTCGGTAACGGTACGTATTTGCGTCGTAAAAAATTTTAACCGTGCGAAAGTAAGACGAATAATAACGATACGGTCGTCATAAATTTTATTTTCACTGATAGCGCCTCTCATCAAAGTGCTCCCACCCGCTTATTAAACGAGAGAAAGAAAATTAC
Organism: Cardiocondyla obscurior; assembly: GCF_019399895.1. Classification (NCBI taxonomy): domain Eukaryota; kingdom Metazoa; phylum Arthropoda; class Insecta; order Hymenoptera; family Formicidae; genus Cardiocondyla; species Cardiocondyla obscurior. The sequence continues at coordinate 4,801,852 of NC_091864.1, forward strand.
CTCGCGTAAATGCAGCGACGTTTAAAAAAAGCTCTATCGCTTGATCTGAGCAACGTGTATTTAATACAGAATTATATTACAATTATGACGCGTTTAAATTTGCGAGGAAGTCATAGCGTCCCAAAAAAAAGTATCAAAGAAATCCGTAACGTGCAATTTGAGATGACGTGCAGTTCGAAATGACGTCAATGAAGGGGCGTTAGTAACACATTTTGACATTTCCAGTGTAAAGTATGATAACAGTGTAAAATAAACGTTGTCTTGAAAATTAATCACTGCATGTGTTACATTGCGTTAATTTAGCAAGCCGTTAAACGCACGATCGCACCAATTTACAACGCGTACACCTCCCCATGACCTAATATTTTGATTACGCGTCGATCTGGCGTTGAGCTCACGAAAACGTCATTACTGACGCATCCGAGATATTTTCGGAGTATTTAAAAAATCGACGGGGATACAAAACTCAGATAGTGCCCGGTAATTTGACGCTACCTTTTCCTAAAACGTAAACACGCGCAGCGATTATATACTTAATCCCGTGAGAAATAATAATAGATGAATCAGCATGTGACGTTTACGCAAATACGATCGAATTGAGTAAGAGAATTGCAATTATAAATCTCGCTCCACCAGCTATGCAAATATACTTAATAGAAAACTTAACCTTCCACAAACTCTCACGGACGTTTCGTAATAGAGATATTTTTAAAAAAGAATTATAAACTGTTCATTAATATGCAATTCTTGCATCCGACTTATAACTTTCATTGATATTGTTATGAAATATACATTTTCTATTATTAATTTTATTTACCGTATTGTTATAAATATAAATAGTTGATTAAATTTCGTCAATACGAAAGAACTTTATCTTTTTCTTAAAATATACTAGAAGAAATCATACGCGCGCTACGCACGCGCTATTTAAAAAAAAAAACCCAATTACAAAGTATAAAAAAAAAAATCATGCGACTTACCAATCTGCATGAGCTTCAGCGGAGCTGTAGAGTTCTGCCATGACTAACATAAAATGCGGCGGTGAATACAGCTACGTTGATCTGTAACAAAAAAAATATATATAATTTAATAATTTAATAAACGGTAACAATAGAATCTATTATCAGCTAATTTAGGCGTTACACCAATTTTTTATAAATAGGATTAGTATTTTCCACAAAAAAAAAAAAGAGGATTCTATACTTGTGACTAAATAAATTCATAATTTAATCATATGCAAAAATATACAACACAATATGCTTGCTAGATAGAAATGATATCGGACTTTGTCGTACACGCAACTTAAGTTCTGTCGCAGCTTGTATGTTCCGATGCTTCGCAACCATTAATTTCTCGCTGTTATGCATTTTTTTTTGCACCTGCAAAACGCACCTGCATCCACACGAGAACAGATACTGTTAACGTAGAGATGCTACCGTCCACAGCAGAGGCATTGAGCGGTTCGGTAACATCGAAAAATATGATACCTAAGGGAACGAAATGCGACGATGTATGCTTAACACCTGGATGCATTTACACAGGTCAGTGAGATATTTAGAAAAATTTGAATTTTCTACTTATTTAAATTAAATTTCTTAACAAGACCAAATAACGTAATTGATATTGTTTGAAATATTGAATTAAGTTGTACTAATCTACTGGACACGTCACAGCCTCCAAAATACTGAAAAACATGGATTCCGATGTGGAGCCTTGCGATGACTTTTACAAATTTGCCTGCGGTGGTTTTCTCGAATCAACAATTATTCCTGACGACAAAACTAGTGTGAACACGTTCTCCGTTATTGTTGACGATCTTGAAGAGCAACTACGATCAAGTATCGAGCAAGAAAGTCCTCCAAACGAGCCGAAACCATTTAGACTCGCCAAAGATTTCTACAAGGCTTGCATGAACAAAAGTAAGTAATCTACGTAAAAAAAAACTACTAATCCTGCCATAGTTTCCTCGTAAAACACATAATTTGTAATAAAAATAGTTTTTTAATGTAATACATTATTTTTACGTGTCCACTATTTATTTCAGCCGCTATCGAGGAGAGAGGCTTGACACCATTAATAAACAATTTAAAGAAACTCGGTGGCTGGCCCGTTCTGGACGGCGAGAGATGGAACGAAGGCGACTTCACTTGGAAAGACTCTGTCTACAAATTTCGCAAACTAGGCTATTCGGTTGATTATTTCATTGATTTTGGCGTCAGCATAGACTTGAAAAACAACTCGAGACGTTTGATCGACGTAAGTGTGTAAAATTAATTTCGAATATTTCGAAGCACAGCACGAAGATTGAAGCACAAAATTATATGTAAAACGAAGAAAAGTAATCTATGACCATTTTTCTAACAATAAACCAAATATACTATCTGTCCTCAACTATTACACGCTAAACACGGATTAATAATTTTTATAGCTCGATCAAGCAGCACTCGGTCTTTCGCGCGAATACCTATCAAAAGGCTTCAACGAAAAGATTGTTCAAGCATATTATAAGTACATGGTGGACATCGCTGTCATTCTCGGCGCGAATCCGGACCGCGCTCGCAGGGAATTAAAAGAATCCCTTGAATTTGAAATAAAGCTCGCAAATGTAAGTTATCCTTGGTTATCAATTGACGCAATTTTAAATAAAACCTTGATAAATTTATTTTTTAACTTGTCAACTGATTAAATATGTATGTAGATTTCTCTGCCCAATGAAAAACGACGCAACGTAACTCTCCTCTACAATCCTATGACTGTAAATGAGCTATCCGCGGCCTATCCCAGCATACCGTGGTGGGAATACTTTAACACTATCCTCGCGCCGCAAGCACAACTAAGGCGAGACGAGATAGTTATTGTAAATGTGCCCAGCTATTTAAAAGATTTCGAACAACTAATCAGCATAACACCGAAAAGGGTGCAGGCGAACTATGCACTTTGGCGAGCGGCTGCTGCGTCAGTCAGCTATTTGACGGATGACATCCGGAAGAGACAGCTAAAATACACAGTGGAATTAAACGGCAAGACGGAAAGAGAGCCTAGATGGAAAGAATGCGTGGACATCGTTTCTGGTAGCATGGCAATTAGCGTCGGCTCGATGTATGTGAGGAAGTACTTTAAAGAGGATGCGAAAAACGCCGCACTTGAAATGGTCGACGATATCAGACAAGAATTTCTAAAGATTTTGAAAAAGGTCAGAAAATACACAAAAGCCTTGAAATGTAATTGTAAAAAAAATCAATTCCTTAAAAAATCTTTCTATTTCTAAATCTAAAAATTCTAAGAATCTTTCTTTTTCTTGAAGGTTTGTGATTTTTCTAATTACATATGTTTTTAGGTGGACTGGATGGATGAAAAAACCAGAGCGAACGCTTTAGAAAAAGCAGCTGACATGACTTCACATATTGCCTATCCGAATGAATTGCTGGATGATAGGAAACTCGAGAAATTTTATGAGGGACTTGAATTAAGTGCTGACGATTATATAGGAAGCATTTTCAACTTATCTATGTTTGGAACAAATTTCTCATTTGGTAGATTAAGAAAACCAGTGAATAAGACCGAGTGGATAAGCCATGGAAGACCAGCTATTGTTAATGCATTTTACTCATCAATTGAAAATAGCATTCGTAAGTATTTAAATACAAACAATAAATGTATCAAAAAGTAATTATTACTAGATCATTATTTTTATTCGTTGAATGACTATTTTATGACTCGATTGTAAAATTCATTAAACATATTAATTTGATTCCCTTTTCTTTTTTATTTACCGCTACGCATTACTAATCACTTAATATTTTTTCATAGAATTTCCCGCGGGTATTCTGCAAGGCACATTTTTCAGTAATGACCGACCACGTTACATGAACTACGGCGCCATTGGCTTTGTCATTGGCCATGAGATTACTCACGGCTTTGACGATCAAGGTAGACAATTTAATAAGGAAGGTAATCTCGTGGACTGGTGGGAATCAGAGACAAAGAAGCGTTATCTCAAGAGGGCTGAATGTATAATTCATCAGTATGGAAATTATACCGTGAAAGACGTTGGATTAAATGTAATGTCATCTTGTAATATAATACGATAATAATATCAACTACACCGCGGAATATCGCAAACGTTTCTATAATTACTTATACGTATGAAAACTAAATTAACGACATCTTCTAACGAGTAATTTTACGATATTAATTTATTACACAAATATATTTTCCAGATTAAAATTTCTCACAATATATTTTGTGCTTTTACAGTTAAACGGAATAAATACCCAGGGTGAGAACATTGCGGACAATGGAGGCATAAAGGAGGCCTATTACGCGTATAAAGAGTGGGTCAAGCGAAACAAGCCGGAAAAGAAATTGCCAGGCTTGTCGTACAGCCCGGAACAAATGTTCTGGATAAGCGCGGCTAATTCTTGGTGCAGCAAGTATCGACCGGAAGCAATGAAGTTGCGAATCACGACGGGTTTTCACAGCCCGGGAGAATTTCGCGTTCGTGGACCACTCTCGAACATGGAAGAGTTTTCGCGTGACTTTAATTGCCCGGTCGGATCCAGGATGAATCCCGAAAAAAAATGCACCGTGTGGTAGATCTCAAGTGTCGGCGAAGCATGTGTGTACGACTCTGGCCGACTCCATTTTTAATCTTAGAAGTTACAAAAGTTCCGCATGTTTGTGGCTTCGTTTAAACAATCTATTTTATTCATAATGACTCAGCACTAGAGAGACTTACGGCCAAAATGCGCGACACGTTTGCTGTCCTGTCCTGAGAAACAGGACAACATCGAGTCTCAACCACCAAACTATTTTGTCTTACTTATAAAATTCAATAATTATTAATTTTTTTTTTTTATTTCTAGTGTTTTCGAGTATTTATATTGTCGCTTCTAAGGTTAATCAATGCAATGGAGTCGTCGATCTCATACTAGCAGGATATAGAAGTAGCTTGTTCCTCTTCTACAGTATCCTGCTGTGCGACGTTGTCGTAATCGAAAATAATTTATCAGGACGATGCTGCTCGAAAGCAAGAACTGAAGTTTCGCGATAATACAGAGTATGCAAATGATTCTAGACATGTCGAATACACACAGGTATATTCTGTATCGTTTTTAAATTTTTATAAGAAGAAACACTTGTCTGCGTGTAAATGTAATTAGAAAGCAAACGAAACTTTACTTGATCACAAAGTTCAGTTAGAAAAGTTTTTTTTTTATGTACAAAACATTACTGATTTCTATGCTAACAATATTATTTGATTTTTAGATTTTTATAAAGGAGATTTAATTAAATTATCTCATCCGCTTTAATGTAACTTCTAGTTCAAAACTTTTTACAAATAATACATACATGTATGTAATGAAGAATGTTGGCAGCTTTGTTAAAAGTTCGCTTTTTTAATTCCTTTTTTTATTGTTGGAAAATGTTTTAACTCGTTTACGGAAAGATAAATAATAATGGTGCACACTATGCAGGATGATTTAAAATCAATAATGAAAAAAGAACACGAATGGAGTAGCACGGATATTCGATTTTGAGTTCTCTTTTTTTTTATAATCAAGATATGAAATCTACTGTTTGTTACGCATATTATATGTTGAGTATTATTTTGTAGTATTATGAAATAGCAATTAAATTGCAGGTTAAACTTTCAATAAAGTAATTCACTAATATAATGATTAAGCTAAACTGTAAAAGCTGTCAAGATGATATATTTTCTCCCTAAAACTTTAATTCGTTGGTAATACCATAACGTAAAATAGCATTTCAAAAGTTCGTGATTTATTTGTAAGTATCAAATAATTATACAAAGAAAAAAAAATCGAGTAATTCCTAATATTCTATGGCTCACGTCTCATAGATATAGTTCTACATTTATCTGCGAGTTTTCCCAGTAATTTAGTCCAACAATTTTAATATTTTATCAATTGTAAGATTAATTGTTAGCTCGTAGAAAATTACAATGTTACTTAGAATAATTTATTACGAGTAAGCGTATAGCCATTTAATTACGAACGATTGAACCGTGACGTTTGTGTTTGTTTCACCGTGCTATCCCTTCCGTACGTGAGAGGCTGATATGGTATTTCCCGCGGCGACGGCGATTAGCGTATGATACTACCGTAATCTACGTTGATCCTCAACACGAAACCTAAGTTAATACACCGCGAAGCGCCGGCAGCTGAAAACCACCGAGAACTGAGGGAGATAACAGTTCCACTATTTCTTCTCCCGCCTTCTTGATCATTTTGTTACATTTTTCATTTTTAGTTTTTTAATATATTCAACTTAAACATCACGAAAACAGTACCATGCCTTTAGGCCCAGCCCAGAGGGTAATGATTGAAAAGACGGGGGGAGAAAGTGGGACCGTTCTCTCCCTCAGTTCTCGATGATTTTCAGCGGCCGGCGCTTCGCGATGTATTAACTATAGGTTCCGTGTGAGGATCAACGCACATCACGATAGTGTATTGCGCTAACCGCTATTCGCCGCGGCAAATGCGATATCTGCCTCTCAGTGTACACGTTACATTTTTTACTTAACGCCAACTCCCTGTCTCTCTTTTTCTATCCATTTTCCTCTTGGATACGTTTCTCGTATTTATTACGACAGCCCGATAAGTTAATCGCTATAAGTTTAAGCAGAAACCTGTAAGGTATTTTTTGTTAAATAGAAGAATTTAATACAGGTAAATCTTACGTAAAAATTATCGTCGATTCTGTCCATTCGCACATTGCCCAAGTAGACGCTTTCCGGAATATGCGAGGCAGGCAATTTTCAGTATGATTGCGCAAAGTGGTGCACACAAAAATTAAAAATATCACGGAGAAGCATTTAAAGTATGTTATCACTTACCTAATGATCGTGTGGATACCCTGCATGGTAGCTATCACAACCAGGATGCCTCAACGGGATAACGAGATGATCCTTCCGATTTCCTCGCGCATTGCAGATTTCAAAGTCTGACCATCTTTGCCACGCTACAAGAAGAACGCGTTGTGCTGAGACATCTCTGTGGGCTTCGGAACGTCCTCCTTTAGCAAACGTTGCGTCTTTTCGACGCGAAGCATGGAGGTAAACGGAGCAGCTTCAAACGGCACAAAGTTAAAATTGAGCTGCGCGACGCGATAAATTTCTTGTGACGCGCAAATGTTAGCGTTAATCGAAATTTCGCTGAAACAATACAAAAATATTGCAATATTGGAACGAAGAATGCTTAACAGTAGGAGAAATAAATGATGGAATAAATAATAAAATAAATATAAAAGCGATCACGAAGGAATCTTACCGTTTCAGATGCTTCACGACGTAACTACAAAAATATGGAAGGCGAATGGCACGCATGCGTAACTAAGATTGCGCTCGTCATTGCGCATATGGCAGAGTCTACAATGGTAGACGAGCAGCTTTAAGCCGCAAGAAATCAGCCAATCACGTTAGACAATTTTCTATAACTCTTGACGTCACAGTACAACGTCACTTTCTCGAGGCTTAAAGCCAACTACATCTGTTGTAGACTCGGTTTAAAGAATCGCGCACGCGGTAAGAGGGGTGGTCAGCTTTCGTGATAAACCGAAATTGACGGAGAAACCGGAGAAACCAACACGAGCTCCGTGACACCATGGCAAAGCCGCCGTACAAGCTAAGTAGCGTACTGCTCGGCCACACCGCTGACGTGAGAGCGGTCGCGACCTTTCTTGACGGCACTGTTGTGTCTGTCTCTCGGGACAAGACCGCTCGTGTGTGGAAACCGACCGGGTTAGTAGTGCACGCAGATTACTTTACGTTCGAAGATTTATACATAGCTCCAAACGGAACCTTGCTCCGTTCTTGTACAATTTTAGTTCGATCCTCTTTCAATCGTTAAAAGAAAAAAAATATACGTCTGTGTATACCGTGTCACACATGCAAGAACAGGATATTCAATTAAATCTTTTGTTAGACGACATTTTTAATTGCATGCTTGTTGAAAGCCTCTCTATTATAAAACTGTACTCAAAATACTTTACTAACGCTTAGATTTTGTTACAGAACAGGCAACGAGTACGAGCAAAGTGTAACATTAACAGGTCATTCTAATTTTGTCAATTCAGTATGTGTTATAAATCCATCAGAGAGAGATCCTAAGGGCTACATTATTACTGGCAGCAATGACAACACCATATGTGTCTATATAAAGGGTGAAACAGTACCTACACATGTAATAACTGAACATCAAAAGAATGTATGTAGTTTAAAGACTGGAAAAAAAGAAGGTACGTTTCTTTCAAGCTCCTGGGATCTTACTGCTAAACTGTGGGATGTGAGCAACTTAAGTAAGCCACAGTTAAACCTTATGCACCACACTGCTGCGGTATGGTGTGTGGCAGATTTACAGAATGGCAGTATAATAAGTGGAGCAGCTGACAAATTGGTAATAGTATGGTCGAGAGACGGTCTGGTACAACATAAATTGAAAGGACATACAGATTGCGTTCGTGACATAGTTGATATTAAAGAAGATGAATTTTTAACTTGTGCAAACGATGCTACTATAAGACATTGGAATGCCACACTTGGAACTTGTTTAGGCACTTACTGTGGCCATGAAAATTATATCTATAGCATAGCAGCTATCTCGAATGGTACATATGTCTATTCTTCTGGAGAAGATAGGACTATTAGAATATGGTACAATGCAGAACCAAAACAAACTATTGTTTTACCAACGCAATCAATATGGTCCATTGATTTGTTTTCAAATGGCGACTTAGTTGCTGGAAGCTCAGACGGAGCTGTTAGGATATTCTCATGTGATCCTGAACGATACGCAAATAGAGAGATGTTGGAAGCATTTGAAAAAGAAGTAGCAACTACAACTCTGAATGCACAAGTAATCGGAGATATTAACATAAAAGAGTGAGATTACTTTTCATTTTGATTAAACATTTTTTCTTATTTATAATATTTATTTCTTAGTTATAATTTTTAAATTCTTATAGTTATAATTTTTTATTCTTATTTATAGTTATAAATTTTTATCTACAGTTTACCTGATTCAAGAGTTCTCCTACAGCCTGGTCAAAGGGATGGCCAAACAAAAATAGTAAACGAAGGAGATGCAGTTAGGGCTTACAGTTGGTCGCAAAGTGAGCAACGATGGATAAAAATTGGCGATGTAATGGGATCATCTGGCGGTACCCCGGCTACATCTGGAAAACAACTTTTCAATGGCATAGAATATGATTATGTATTTTCAGTCGATATACAAGACGGTGTACCACCTTTGAAACTTCCATACAACAAGGGTCAAGATCCCTGGCATGTTGCACAAGAATTTCTTCATGACAATAATCTTAGTCAATTATTTTTAGATCAGGTATAAATCTTACGTAATGTTATTTAAAAAAATTCTAAAATTACAAACGCAAAGAAAATTAAATTAAAATTTACATATTTCAGGTTGCAAATTTTATAATAAAGAATTCTGAATCTGCTCCTATTTTGAACTCTGGGTCGCAATATGTAGATCCTTTTACAGGAGGAAGCCGATACGTTCCCGAGTTGGGAACGTCGTCTAATACACCCGATGTTACCACACAGTCATCGACGTTTAGTTCTTCCAATACATCTACATCTCCCTCTTATATACCTCATTCGAGGTATTTAAAGTTTGAACAAGCAAATTTAACGGCCATTTTAGGTAATTGAGACTTATTTAAGATAATTAAATATGATATAGATGTAATATAATTTCGCATAATTCTTTGTTAGTAAAATATTTATAAAATTGATTACAGGAAAGTTACACGAATTAAATTCCAAGTACTCAGATACTAAACAAGAAAAAATATATAAAATATCAGAAGAAAAGGAGGATGCAATAAAAGAATTAATGAGAAATCACAACCAAGTGTCTGAAGAAGTCAGAATCAACGCTATTAGCGCATTAAAAAGTCTTATAGATTGGCCGAATGACACAGTATTTCCAGTCCTTGATATAGCACGACTCGCTATACTTCACAAAGAAGTAAATGATCAACTGTGTACAGAGGAATTACTACCAGTTGTACGAAGGCACATAAAATCTGATGCATTTCTCTCGAATCAAATGCTCACCTTCCGTCTGATAGCTAATATGTTTCAACATGAAAAAGGAGAAAAACTCTGTCTAGATTATAAGGATGAAATATTAAAGTCTTTGTTGGATCTACAGTCTTTTGGAGATAGACAAAATCAGGTATGCTATACAAATTATTAAAATAATAAGCTAAAAACAAAAAGACTTACGAGAACCTAAATAGCATAAACGATCGATAAATTTATTATAATAAATACACTTTTCCGTTTTATAGTTTAATATATAAGTAAAATTTTCCTGCATGAAAAAACTGAAAACGATATAAGAAACAGTATATTTGTTGAAAGAAATGAGTTTACATATTGCGATATTATATTACAGGTTGCAATATCGACTTACATATTGAATTTAATTGTAGCACTAAATAAATTTAATGATACACCTGGTAGAACAAAGGTTCTAAATGTATTATTTACTATATTGCCTAATTTGAATGAATCAGAGGCAATATTTAGAGCTTTAGTTGGACTAGGAACATTATTAGCTGCTACATCAGATCCCGAGGATCGCAATGAATTAATTAGTGCTGTGCGACAATCCGAGAGTACTCTGAATGTTCTTAGAACTATATCAGAAAATACATCTGATCATAGCACATCAAACAAAGTGATAAACTGTTCCAAGCAGATTATAGATTTGATTATCTAATGCGTGTATAAGCAATGAAATACTACTTATAAAATTATAAAAAAATAAGTTTGCACGTATATTCATGTTTTGCAGCTCGGTTGCTCAATCGTAAAAAATAAATACATTTTTTTTACACAATTAATATCATTACTTAAATGTTTTATGCCCCTCCGTATTATGTAATATTTATACATATGATAATTAAAAAATTATTACAAACAGTTACACTACCCATATTTACGAAATATACAAAGATATACACATATATTTTTATAATAATTTATAAACATTTTACTATATTTTTTGCAAGAATAATAGCTTTAATGTTCGATGTATTATTAAACATATACACAATTATCTAATATTAATTAAACTCATACAACTAAAAGTTTAAATAATATTAATAATTTATTTATATTCAATTTATTACAACTGACCAAGATTAAGTTATTTGACATACATATTGACTATTTCGGGACTAAGATAAAATGATATGTGTTTCAGTGCTTTTACGTATTTTTTAATTTAATTTTGTGACAAAGCATACATAAATATCTTTAGTAAATGAATATGTTGTTATGAAACACATGATACATGTTTGTATAATATATATTCATAACACAAAATTCGAAGGGATAACTTTCTTCAAATTTTATTACTGATTTTACATCAGAGGTACAAAAATGAATTAATTCATTTGACTGTAATATAGGAAAAAATTAAAACGACTGATTCATACAGTCAGATAATAGAAATTGAATGAATTATTATTATTACCATAGCAGATATAATATCTCAACCTATAACTGTGTACATACGGCGTTTGTTGCGGCGACAGCGGCTAGCAACGGCTACCGTGCGTGACCCGTGCATGGCTGCGTCGAGCCTCACACAAACAACAAAGCGCGGCATACATGTACCGAGGAATGCCGAGGAGATCAAATTCTCTCAATCTCTTCGACGGTCTACGGAGTCCTCAACACATGTACGTATTACAACGAATACATCTTGAGTTACATCATCAAACAAATTCAGAAAATAATAGACAAAGTTATCTGCATGGAATGTAAATGACCTGCTTAAATGATAATCGGTTACTTACAATTTAAGTAAGACAAGTTGTATTTCTAATGAAAATTAGTGAAAATATATATACAACGATGAATATAAAATAATTTATATAATATACACATGTAATATTTGATTAAATTTCTCGGGCACACGCACCCAGTAAACATACAACAGACAACAGTGTAATAGTAGAATATTGTTATTACATTAACGTCATTTATATATGTGTACATATATATATATATATATATATATATATATATATATATATATATATATATATATTTTTTTTTCTTTTTTTTTCTTTTTCCTTAATTATATATCAATTTATTTCCGCAATTACCACGAGTTATTAATTATCGCAACTCTTGCAGTTAATTATTACACCAAAAATAACATTCATTTGTATACACTCATACTAACTTCAATTATGCTCAATGAACGATACATGTAGTAGATAAAAGATGGTTACAATGTCAGGCCATTTTGGCTCGGGAATGTGAATGCACACATTTTTTTTCTTTATAAAAATAACTTTCAATATATATTAGAGATCTGTAAGATAATAGAAACAGTGCTGATTCATACAATTTAGAATCCAATTTAGCGCACGAATTATTACTAGCATTGTTTAGCTAGATGGGTTTTTATATGAATGCACAAGCCTAACGTTCTCGTGTAGAAAAGTATCTATGTAAAAAGTCTAAAGTTGCTTCAGCAAAAATGTAATGTGCAGCGACCATTATCTTCCAGATTTCTGTATGTAAAAGTGATGACGGAATTTCCTTGATAATAAAACCGGCATTTAAAAGCGTTACTTTAATAATATTTGTCTCAAATTTAAATAAAAATTAAAAAAATTAAATTACATTAAATTTATAAAAAATAATTTGTACGCGACATATAGATTTATAGAAAAATTAATGGTAACGAAACCAAGAAGAAAATAATTTTATATAAAACTTTACAAAGTTTTACTTAATATCAAGAGTTATAATAAAACAAGATAGTATGAAATATTTTTACAAAATAAGATTAACAAAGCAGAGCATCTTTTTAAAAAATGTTTGTTAACTAAATATTCTTACTATTAATAATAGCACATTACAATTAATTACTTAAATTCTCTTTGAAATTTTAAGAAATTTAATAAAATTGTATATTTTAATTGGACATGTAAAATTTTAAAGTAACGCTTTCATGTATATTTTCGAGTAAATTGGACGTAAGTTCTAACGCTGTTAAAACCGGTGATAAGCCTAGTTTTTCTCATAAACAGGGGAAATTCGGAATGCCCTACAGAAATGCATTGATTCCTAAGATGTGTTCACTTTTAAACTTAAGTTACTGGCATATGTACCTGAGGTGACGTGCATATACCTTTCGCGCATATCGAAGGTCAGAATGCATTGAGGCAATTATCCGACGTAAATTACTTTAATTATGTCGAAAAACTACATCAAAAATTACTCGTTACAAATCTGGAGTTTTATTTTTTACACAAACTACAATTGAATAGAAGCTCAGCGGCGGATTTAAAAATCAGCTAAAGTTCAGCCTTTATTTGGGCCTCCGAATTTTGAAAATATTAGTTACCGAAAAAAAAGATCTGCACTTTGCTAATAGCTTACGTAAATGTCACGAATTGTGCTTGCTTGAAACTTTAAATTCGCCTCTGTATATACATAATCTTCCTTAATTTTGTACCACAAAACTTAGCATACTAAGCGGTGATGTTCATTTTCGACTATCTTTTAATTGCCTGGTGGGAACTCGTCGTTTACAGATTACTTTGCGCATGAAATATTGCATGCAATAAAATAAACACAGCCTCATTAATTGAAGGATTTGGGGAAAGAAGTATTAAAATATATATACATATATATATATATGTATATATATATATATTTTTTTTTTATGTATGTTCTAAAATTCTCTTAAGATATGACGGTATGCATTGTTACCTCGCGAATACACAGTGCTTGAATTCAATATATCTCGCATACCGTTTACAATCATACACGCTAAAGGTTTCTCAAAACTTGGAAGCATAACATCAGAATGTACAATTGCGCGACTGTTGCGCGATGAGAAAAATTATGGGATCTCATTTATAAAATACTTTCAATATCCTTTGCTGCCACAACAATTCAAAAAAGAGCATTATAAATGTTGCATCTTCCTTTTTACAGAAGTATCAACAGCTATATCATTTTTACTCTTTCCCTAAGTCACAACACGACTGCGTTATATTAGCATGATTCAACAGTGTAATGTGACGTAATGTGTTCAGTTTTTGAAATCGAAACTTTCAAAATAGACATTATCGCTGTAGGAAATATCAAAGCGTATAACTGAACGAGTATGCTGAAAAGTTAATTGTCTAACAAAGAGATAATTTTTGTCTCTAATCGATATATGTACTTTTTTTCCAAGTATTTTTTTAATCCCCTCATTCCTAATTTCTAAATTTTAGTAAGGGTATACATTCATCTAATAATATTACATTTGATATTAGACAAATTGTACGATGCGCCTTTTTGAAAACTAACATTTTAAAAACTTATAGTAATTAAAAATTAAATAATTTATTATATATTTTTAACAAACTTTGTTGTATATTGCTACACTGGGAATGAGAGGGTCAGTAGTAAGAAACGAAAAAGTACAAAAGATAAATGGCGCGGTAACTAACTTCGGATGCCTCTAAAATCTACGTCTCTGTACCCGCCAAACACGTCTAATGTTCCATTTCATCTAGAACTGCGCAGAGCGGAGCTTCAATGCTCGTCTTGCATATCAAAAGTGATAAAGCGCATTATCATAACCTTCGATTAGGATTTACTTGATAATGCGTATAACGGAGAGATCTAAAATTTGTATTGGGTTCCCCCGATTCATTCGGCTGGTGTGCTTGATGCCCACCTGTCAAACTCAATTCCCGAGTCGGGACTGAGTCCCAGGTCAATGGGACTCAGGAAACTGGGCGCTGGACAATTGCAGGGCCCATTGGGTCGGCAAGCTCCAATGCACCTCTGGTCATTACTTTTGTTTTCTCCTCCTCGGTCCCTTAATTCTTGCTCGAAGCTGAGCAACTGCTCCATGAAGTGAAAATTTGGTGCAATATTGGACTTTCTACTACGTACTAGATTGAAAGCGTCGTTCAGGCTGAGATTGCATTTGTGCATAAGATAAGCCATGGTAACTGTGACAGATCGAGAAACTCCGGCCAGACAATGTACCAGCACTCCCTTATCTGAACTCCGTGCTTCCTCTAAAAAATACGCGACAGATTATGATATTAATTCCACAATCATTAACTTGATCCAATATTGCGCTACTTAACATTTAGTCGAAAAAATTAAAAAATAAGATATTTTAATATTAATTTTATTAGAATATTAAAATATAATATTATTATTTGAGAGCTATTATATAAAATTATGCCAATAAGAGATATTAATTAACGATTATATTAGCTACAGTTTTCAATATGTTTAATGCTTAATAATTAAAATTGTACTGAAAATGTTAAAGAAAATAATGCGTGTCATGATGCATTCGTTTAAATGGCGCAAATAAAGGAAAGTCGGATCGTCAACAGTCCAATGTGTTGGGACAGTCAAAAATGCCAGACCGGCTCAATAGCAGTGCCAAACCTCGCCATTCAAATTTAAGTATAGCTCTCTGCCTAACCGGACATCCGTTGTTTAATTGTCTTGTGCGGCTTGCCCGCCACGTGGGAAAGTTTCTATTTAGGCGAACCTATTTATAAGAATGCCCCTTTCAGAAGCTGCGCGGGGGACTTTCTTAAACAGGAAATCCTGTTTAAAAAGCGGTTAGAACAAGATTTTCACGCGGAAAAAGCTCCAATGCAAAAAATTAAGCTCGCATTATTCGTGTATCTTTCGAGCATGTATTAAAATAGTGCGGTACAAAAAATTTTATATTAAAAAAATTTTTTTTTAATATGGCACAGAAAATTACATTTAAGAATTTAAAAAATTACATGTTATCGATATATAATTATTAATATGCAGTTAACACTTTACGGTAAATCATGCATGTGAATGATGAAATATTCATTGAAAATAGAGTAGAATATAAAATAGTTAAAAATTTTTTTCAAAATCAAACTTTTTAAATTAAGATTGTTATTGTTTTCAATAAAGAATTATGTGTATGTCGGCATACTATCACTTACCTATAAATTGAATCGCCTGCGGGAAAAAACTAGCCAAGTTTTGACTCCAGTGATCACTTATTGGTATCTGCATATATTTTATTGAGCCGCCGCTTTCAAACACGTTTGGCAAATCCGGTGTTACATTGAGTATGTACTGTATCCTGTGCCGTGCTAGAGACTCGCGATCCTCGCTATTAGCTGCGTTACCGAGATATAAACAAGGTAAAATTTCCACCGGAAAATCTTTATCTTCTTCGGGTCCTGAAGTACAGAAGAAACACGGATTCCACACTATTGTTATTTTTTCATTATATTTTATTTTTACGTTATAGTATTATATTTCTCATTATTAATATAAATTATAGTCGCATAATTCTCTTTAAGGTTCTCTACGCTGAAAATACCTGCTCACCAATTGAATCACATGTGCTGTCACTGTCAGAATCTGAATAAGACCTGGTTGGTGGAGTAGATATTCGGAGGGATCTAAGGCCCATTAATTCACCATCGTTATTGTCCTGACCGGGGTCACATTCATTAGTGGTTTGACTATTTTCACACCATTCTGGATATTTATCTTTAAATGCTTCAAAACCACCTACAAATAAATATGATAATAATATCTTAATAAATTTTCAACTTTTTAATAATTTTTTTTTCGATAAAAAAAGGTATAAATATTTTCGAGTTTAATAACTTTCTAACATTTTTAATAAATTTGTAAAACTCAAAAATTATTTTTTTTTATTTAATATTGTTAAAAAAAATTAATAATGACTTAAATAAATTCAAAATTCAACAATATTCGATTTCATGTTGAACGTACGCTATTATTACATTTGCAATCAGTGAATTCCTCACGTCAAACAAAATGTTAAGTAACTCAACAGTTTTATCTAAAGCCTGATAAAAGGCTGGCTATAGAATTAAGTGTCTGGTTCTACTGGAATGCCTCCCACATAAATCAATATTTCATTCACAACCAGTCTCTATGCTTTGACTGTTACCTTCTGAAAGCCTTTCTATACTACTATTACTGCTATCTGTTCACATGTATGTAACAAAATAACATAAATGCAAAATTATAATTAGCAATTATTGTATTTAATAATTAAATTAAAAAATTTTTATTAAATTCTATATTAATTATAATTAATACATGTGTTAACAAAAACAATTCCTAAAACATTGTCACAAATAATAATTTAGCAATAATTATGTCATTAGTTTATAAATTTGCAGGTTTTAAATTTATATTACACATTATTTTAGAACAAAATTACAATATTCCAAATACAAACTTTTCGATATTTAATTAAAAAATGTTAAATTACGTGCGATCTTAATGGAAATTCAATTACAGGAGTTTTACTTGTGGAATAAAAATGGATTACTCACCGATTAAAGAAACAACTTGTCCCCCACTAGTTTTTATTCGTCGGCTCAAAACTTGTAATGTTTCACCCTGATGACCTGCATCTGTGGAATCGCCGATTAGAACAAATGTCCCTCTTCTGTTTTCATCTCCACACAGAAACGTCTCTACTCTGTTTCTTAGATCTAAGCACCGTATTGTGGACAAGAGGTCCACTTTACCAGCAGCCAGCCTTCGCAGCATGATACTGGGTATGGTCAAAGGTACTGAACCTCTTATGTGAGCATCAGAAAAATCGGAGTGTGCCCTACAGTCCAGAATAAGAAGCTTATTGGGACCATCCTGCGATCTCAACTCGTCAAACAGCCATTCTGGACCCAAAAGATCCTCTTCCATTGCACTGTCAGGCATCTTGAGTCTTCCACACTAAAACGTTTTGATTTTATGTGTCCTCCGAACAAACGGCACTGTTTCGCTATGCAAATAACCACCGAAGCTAAATGTTTCGTTCGGTCCTTATATTTTTCTTACGATAATGTTTTTTGGATCTGTGCAAGATTCAAATGCTGTCATCGTTGAGCACAACACAATAAACAATAAACAACCGAACTGTCAGAATTTTGTTACTTCGCGACGATGATCACTAAGAATTTTTATTACTCCCTGAAGAAGCTTCCTAGTGTTGGCTGGCGTAATACGTTGACTCTATGATAACACGCCCGCATGTCAGAGTTATGTCCGTTGTCCGTCGGAGCCGCGTGTAGAGTCAGCCCTGTCGCACGTTCTTCACAATGGAAGCGAATGAACGGAGCGCGCGTGTCCGTGACGAGGCGCGTGCACGCGTCTTTACGAACGTCCGTGGACACGATTAATATTTACTGGATATGGAATATATACGAAATGGCACTTGGAGTAGAATTGGCGGAGCGCGTTCCCCGGATGCCTCATCCGGAGAACGATCGCGCGACGTTCACCCGTCGACGGCACGAACCGACGGGTTCTCACGCTTTGCCATCATTTCCTGCGATACTACGCCGCGCTGCGTATGTTACTCCGCCTTCTCCTCTCGCTTCCTCACCGCTGCTGCCGCCATCATCACCACCACCACCAGTACTACCACCTCCGTCACGGGTGCCGTCGCAACTGCTACTGTGACCGTAACGTTGTCGCTGCCACTGTTACTGTCGCCGCCAGCTCGTCCCGGTTATCGATCTCCTCGTGAATCAAGGCGGCGCGACCAATTAACGGCACCGTTGTAAAATGTTTACGCGCGCCGCACGGAAGACGCATGTCCTCCTCCGACCGTACGCGACCGCCGCGTTCGACTCTATCTTGCGCTCACCGACCCTCCGTGCTCACGCAAACTTGCGCATGTGTGTGCGCGCGCGCGCACGCGGCCACCGATCGCTCCATCCTTGTCGCGCGTTCATTCGCGCGCGTTTTCTCCACCGTGCCGCTACCGTCGCTACCGCTGCGCCGCTCGTCCGTTACCAACAGTACCAACTTCAGAGCGTGGGCCACCGCAGCCGCTACGCATACGCTGGACCGTGTACACGTTCCGTCACCGTCACCCTCGCGTTTCCGTATCCGTTTGCACGTCTCCTCAGCGTGTCGACGACCGTCCTCTTTCTTCCTCACCTCACGACCTCTCCGGCACAGCCCAGAAGATCCTGGATTCCTCACCCAAGCTGGCGGACTTCCTCGGCCAAAGGAACGTGGAGCTTTGCACCGATTCGAAGTATGTCACAAAAATATTTCCTTCTTTCTTCCTTTTTCAGCGCGCTGCCTCTTTGCCCCCTCGTTCTCGCACGACTTTCCCGATTTCGTTCGCCGTTTCCGCAATTCCGCAATTTCGCTTTTGTCCTATCACCCTCACTAGTCCGCAGACCACACCTTATCGCGAACGTCCGGTTCGTCGAAGAATGGAGCAACGGCGCACGGGAACGTCGCGCGCACAGGGGAGAGACGCAACCGCCGTGCAACTCGGTTCGTCCGTAGTCACGTGAGTTCGTGCGACCGACCAATCGCCGCGCAAGCTGACGTCAGTTCATTGACAAAAGATGTTTCCATTAATGAGGCGTGGGTAGAGGCTGGGTCGGGGGTCGGTGCTGACTGAAGCCGTCGTTGAAGCGGACCCGGAGTGGCTTCGCCGTGATGAAGGGGGAATCGAGCACCGCATGTTACTCGCTCGCGCGCGCGCTTTCTCTCTCTCTCTTCCTCTCTCTTTTTCACGTGTGCGTGGGCGCACATATTATCACAAGCATCACAGCTTGCGTGAGAGAGGAAGAAGAGAGACGGAAAAAGAAAGGGGACACCACCACGATGCCGTCCGCACGCACACTGGCGTGCACGTGCTGCTCGCTAAACAGGGCCGAGCATCAACTATCCCGTCACCCTACGGCAGTTAGGTCGCTCTCCCTTCTCAGTCCTACCCTTGCCCATCTCTCTCGCGATCGAATCAATACCGCCACTCTCCTCCCGTTATCTATTTACCGTGTATGTACGTCTGTGTAATGAACTCTTCCGTCACCGCTCATTGTCGAACGCGTCTGACTTGTCGCGATTGCGGCGTCCAATTGTCGTAACGTATCCGGGCCGCGATATTACACGGGACGCCACGAGACGCCGTCGCGAATAGCGACTATTTGTAAACGGCATCGTTCTTATCGTGGCGTCGATAAATCGCGATATCGCGTGCCGCGCGGTAATGACGCCAATCGCAACCAACGTCGTTCGCCGTAGTACACTAGATTTCCATGCAATGCACGTAGTGCTAAGTACACTTAACGATTTCCCCGACGTACGCGACAAAACAATGACCTCTATCTCGTGGAATCAATCCAGACTTCATAGAAGCACACAATACGCCTCTAATATAAACCTGTGCATCGCGGTTAAGTGCAGGCCAGTTGTTTCAGCCAGAGTCATATTACAGCGTTTACAATGATTGTAATTGTAAAGCTATTGATACGCGAGAATAGGAATCCATAGAATATAGGAAATATGAGAGAGATTCTCGTTCGGATTAGAAACAAACTGAATTAATTGCCCTGTGCATGTAATTACAATAGCGAGAGATTAAAAAACTCGCACGTATACATACAACTAGATGTCGAAAATAAGATTTTCTGAATCCCCGCGCATAGATAAGCCCAATTAAAATTAGACGAAGGTGCTGAGTTCAATTTTCAAAGAAAAGTCTGCCAAATCCGCCTATGTTATTTTGACATACTGTTACGTATTACGGCCTTAGTTGGGAAAGGGTTTAAGACCGAGATACACGCGTGGAAAGATGGCGAAATATATCGCCCGAGTGATACGGCCTTGGCCCTTGTCGTTTACACGGAGGCTCGTCCTCGGCCTCACCCGTTGATCGTGCTCGGCTCAGCTCGGTTCGGCTCGCTCGTTTATTCTCTTTCATCCTGGCACGAGGGGACAGCCTATCAGGCGGCTGTGCCAGGCGTAGGTCGGCATTCCATTCATTTGGGCGGCTGTCGTTGAAGATTTTCGCGTTCGATCACACGGCCGCCGCTTTATCGCTCTCAAAGGGGTGCGCGCGTGCGCTCTCTATCTCTCTCTCTCTCTCTCTCTCTCCCGCTTTATCTCACAAGGGTGAAGGACGGGTTGAGAGAAATAGGACAGAGAGCGAGGGTTGATACAAGGCAGGAGAAGGGGTGAAGAGGGACGGGGGAGCAAGGGGAAAAGGGCCGCGGGCGTCTGTGACCTTCCGCGGGTATCCGGACGCGTGCCAACGAATTGGATTCGATCCGCGTGGGTGCCGGGTAAGGTGAGCACCCGAGCGTCCTTCTACACGCGCGCGCAACTCTCTCACTCTGCGCTCAATAACGCTCGAATAGCTGGCGGAGGCTTTAACATTAAAGCAGAAGAAGGAAGCTGCTGGTAGTTAGTGTGTAGAAAGCGCCAATCCGTCGATTTGCTAGACATCGATTTCCGGTTCGCCGAGAATGACTCACAGAATCTTTGCATGTGAAAGAAAATATCAGGCGACGGGAAAAAACTGCGAGATACGTGCAATTTCGACTTTTTTCGAAAAAAAAATCAAAGTAAAAGTATTTTTAACGTTATGATCTCTTGTACATACGTATATAAGGTGCAGTAATGGCTTGTAATCAAATTAAACGTATTCAATTTATAAAATGAGATATTCTCAATATCTACTTAAAAGATACTATGAATACTTTATATCTTTGTCATCTCTCTTACGCGGCTAATTAAAGCTGCAATTTTCTTCTTTAAATCAAAGACACGTAAAAAAGAGACGTGAAACGTATTGATACTTTACAGTTTCTACTTTTTGATGTCAACTGTGTAGAGCTATATTTCAGAATTACATTGTCGAGCACTACAAATAGAATTTATATACCTAGACGTAAATTTAACACGTGGGTGATGTCAAATATCGGGAAACGTCGCTGTTACACGAACTGTATCCAAGTGCATATACGTGCATCTAATAGCATTTTCTCGTAATAATGTTTTGATATGTAACAATGAAACTCGTGGTAGCGAGAATCTTAGGTGGAAATAGCCGTGCAACATGGTCAATTGTGAGACGGCTGCTGTACCTCGTGCGCAGCACACCGTCGCCGTCGCGTTTCCTCTACGTTGACTATTGCGAAATTCGCAATTAAAAATTAATGGAAGAGATCGATCGTGGGTGGATCGCCTCTGCTAGTACGCGCCGAAAGGTCTTGCACGTTGAATTGATAACGAATCTCGGTGGAGAATAGCGATGCAAAATTCACAACTCACTTGAACGCCTCTAAAGATGATTCCGGGAAATCATGTTATTTGATTACACAGTGTAATTTATATATTTCATCCGTGATACGGATTTAGCTTGCGCTCGACGGCGCGTTCTCAGGATGCGGAGGTGTCGTCAGTGGGACGACCAAATCCCGCTTTCCCATTGTTTTTGCATTAATATTTTCCATTAAAACGAACTCAAGTCAGAATTTTATAAAACGTTGCAGCTACGTCACGGGAAACGCCTACGCGCATTATCCCCGCGGTATAAGTTATCAGATAAACGGTGCTTTATAGCAGCAGTATTTTTAGTATGCATTTTCACGCATTGATTTTTTTTTCTGTAATCAAGCGTAAAGAAGCCTCACGTGGAAAAAAAAAAAGAGAGTGTTCGAAAAAGCACCGCGTAAACGGATAGGAAAGGGCGGTATCGTGAAAATGCTATTGGAAAAATTGTGCGCGATGACTCAGCTTGCTCTATGTCGCACCTTACCCGTGAATATAGATTAATAAACAATTGCGACGTAAAGATAGTTTCGTATTATCGTGCAGAGATATTTCCTATCGTCGGGAATTCGGGTTTCGCCGAGATACGAGCATTTCTTTCGATGACTTACGCCCTCGCGCGCTAGTGACGTACACATTCACTGTATAGCGATACGTTATAGTGACACGACACGACACGGTGACATCACGCCTCAATCGTGACCTTTCCAAAAATAAAGTACTCTCATTCGTATCACCTGCCATCCGATGTCAAGCCAACGTGAATACCATTCCGTTCGTATGCTGATGCAAATCCTGACGTTTCACGTGGGCGTAACGAGTGCCACGCGCACGTGAGAGATTGCATTTATTACGCAATCGCGACAATTAGATCGAAGCGTTTTTGTACCGGCGATTTCTACGAGACCTCTGCGATTCGTAGACGCTTGCAAAACTGTCAACTTTCAGAAGCGCCGATTGTCAGAGTGACTAAATTGCTCCAAGTGTAATTTACACGAATGGAGAGTTAGAATCGTTTTCTTTGTGATATCATTTCCGTTTTAAATGACATTTTGCAATTACTAATAGGTCAGCGGGTATTTATAAGTTTCATTTTTTTTGTAAAGGGCACATTAAATCTAAGAACGGCGCTCTTATTGAGTCGTAATTAACTCGGAATCAACATTGAGATTAACGTAATCAAATCAAGGATTCTCATTTTTACGACTCATTCTTTCGACACTCTCTCTCTTTCCTTGCTTTTTTCTTTTCTTTAATTAGAAAAGATGTATAAGTTAGCTTCTCAATTTTTCTAAAATTTTATTATTTTTCTCGTAAATAAAGACTTAGAAAAGTTTTCAACTAATTCTCGCGTGTATTATCTCTCTTTCGGGCAATGTCTATAATGTGAAAAAGCGCTTATCAGACGATAACAGCATTAATTATCAATATTGCCTATACTCGTACAGTGAATCGAGATGATGTAGTCGCTATTGACTTTAAAATAAAGCGACGCATAAATCAATATGTTTGTGATTTCGCAATCGAACATTCGCATTACATCGAGCCTCGTTTATTTTTGAAAAGCTGCTATTTTCCCTCTTATAATTAGTGTAAAACGATAATTATAGACGTCGGAGCATTATTAAAGACTAACATTTCTATTTCAATTAAACAGATAAATAAAAAATTTCCTACAAGTTATCCGCAAACGAATTATCACTCCCGCAACCTTTTCCGAAATATAACTCGCAAATCTAAAATCGTCGAGCCACTTTAGTCATCCAGGCTTATTTCAGACATTTTGTAGTAATCTTGGTTATCGATTATTTATTTAAACAAATTGGAGTATTATCAAAATATCGTTGCACGTGCCGGCCTCTCTTACGAAACAGGATCGGGAATGTATAATAAGCACCGAAGATTTATAAATAGGATTGTAAAGCGCAGCCCACATTGTCGTTTTGCGTCACGATAAAAATCACGCGCGTCAATTCCGGACTTGGTCGCGAGATGAGCGGACGTAAATGAAAGAAAAGTGCGGCACGAGTACGACAGGTAACGCGGCAATGCGTACGGCTGGTTGACGTAAGCGTTGCTCATCCGTTGATGACCTTAACAGGTGTGCGCGTACATTAACAGATACGGCCATTATCTCGCAACGCGATCGGAAGACGCGGGTGTTGCTCAATCTCGACGACTTCACGAGCTGAGCTTTTAGCCGAGCAACTTTTCGCGCGCGCGTTTTTCTTCATACATACCTATTTGCGCTATTGAGGCACAAGATGTTCTACGTGGGTAGTCACACGCACGCCGTGTGGTGACACAATAAAATACAAAAATGTGATGCACGAGATGCGAGAAAGAGAGAGAGAAAGAGAGAGGGAGAGCCGAGATACGAGATATAATATCATCGAGACGCGAGGGATAAGATAATAACCGTAGGAAGTGACTAATTATAAAGCACACGTGATTGAAAGATAATACAGATACGTTGCCCATGTGTCATAATACAGTAGTAAAAACTGCTCGAGCATTATTTTATTCATATACTTCGCGATTCGATTCATTCGCGAACGCTAGTGAGTCCGGAATACGTTTGCCAGCGAAAAAGTTGACGAAACGATGAAACTGATGCTGTTGACGTTTTATTTTTACTTGTCTCGAAAATTAATTATATTTTTTGAATAAAATAGAAAATCAAAGAAATATAAAAATAGAGAAGTTCCGCTTTGTATTCTAAGCTCTCTACCGTATACTTTACATTTTAAAGCTTTCATAATTTATTTACATAGTTTGAAATTAATTAGTTAGTTGCAAAATCTTCTTCGTTAACGAGTCCGACGCCCAGACGGCGATAATAAGATTAACCGAGGAATTACTTGTCGAGGCTCCGTCGACGTTATTTACCGTAGCAAATAGACAGCCTATAAAGCACGAACAAGGTCGGTGGAAGCTATAACTGGTTTTCATAATTTATTACAATTCCCCCCGGTGCGCCCCGCGCTCGGACCCTCCTCTTTCATTCATCGTAAGGAAACGTAATGTAACGAGGAATTGCTGGCCGGCGACGCGCACACACACGAGCGAGCTAGGTGAGACAGTAGTATTTCTACTCGCGAGTCCATTCAGACGTTTCCGTCGACCCAATCTACCGTTACGTTCTGTGAATCGGAAATGTCTGCGATAAGGCACGTTTATGTAGTTTTCTTTTATTGACTCGCGTCTCGCGGGAAGCTCGCGCGCCTCGTTGAATATCGACGTTTTCACCGCGGTGATAGACGAAAATGATCCTAAAATTCTTGCAGGAATATACGCGAATATTATCGATACGTGACGGTGTTCCCCGGAGTTCGTTTTACGGGCGATTTGCCTGATTCCGCACATCCGCCTGTATTTGCCTTGTCGCGCGGACCTCGCGCGTATGTATGTATTTTTGAACGATGATCTCAGCGCGCGAACACCGCTGCCGTTTAATCGCGCGATAACTAACCCGCCGCAACGTGCCGCCGTAACGGAGAACCCGACGGTCGCAGATAACTTGCTATGCCGTTGAGGTCGTTCAAGTACGAGACGGAAATCGAACGATTGAAATGTACCGTGAAATCTCCTCGGACGGGAGGGAAACTGATTTATTGCGTCGAAGAACTTGAGAGAATTAATCCCAAAGTCGTGGGAATTGACTTTACGCCGATTTGACAAACCAACAACTCAAGACCAAATAACTTAATAATGTTATTGTAATCTTATTGTCTAGGTATAATTATCCAAACTTTAGAATCGTGAAAATTTGATTGATTTTTCTAAATTTACTCAAGACGGTTCAATGATTTTTGCTTTGAGGTTTACTTTTGTACACATTTAAATATTATAAATTATTATGGAAGGTCTATTTTTTTTTTCATCTTTCCAAAATGTATTTTATCGTTATTATCATTATTATCGGTGAACGTAGGAAGAGCTGAGAGTCGCCTAACGTATATATAAATGTGCACGTAAATCTAGATTTTTCAAAATCTGTACGACTGTTTAACTCAATTCTATTTCAATACTTGAATACAAAAATAGGATATATGCAGCCATCTAGTTTATTTATAATCTTTGATCGCAGTTACTTCTAATAGTTTACAGAACATACTCGTAAAAATTAAATCGCTCTTTACTTTTAAATCTGTTGAATAAATGTATTAAATATTTTTACTAAAAAAAAAAAAAAAAAACTAACAGTTTGAGTGATTAACGTATCGAAATTTAATGTAGCTTTTAGCTTTATGTTTTTAACATGAGGTCTGCATTTGGAGCTTCAGACGAATTGTTCGAGGAAGCGAAACATCCGCAGGAAATGTTTCAATTGCTTTTGCCTGAGTCAAAACCGTTCTAAAGTTTCAACGTTTTCACGAGCCTAACTTAGTTCTATAACGTGAAAAATTACGCGAAACAAATTTGCATCGAAATTTATTAAAAATGGAAATCAATTAAGAGGAAAGTAAGAAGTAAGGTAATTTTGTCACTGGAATAAACGCTACTCTTTGCCATTTTTGAATAATTAATTTCCCAATTGGATATCTCACGGTATAAAGGTATAAAAATAATTTTAGTTAATTTTTTTTTTCACCTGCAAATATTATTTTATTGCAGCGGATTTCATTAGCCGCTCAAGTTGTTTAAATACGATTACGTTTATCAAGTCGTACAAATCGCTTCGTTATACGAACAAGCGCAAGCTTGAATCTTTTTCAATGCAGTCTTTATAACCTAAAATTATACGCTTAGACTAGAGAAATTAGATTCCTTTTTTTTTTTTTTTTCTAATGTGTACAAAGTCTGGAAAAAGAGCGAGACCACGTTGATGGCAATTCGCGATATCTATTTTTGCACATGAGTTGCCGTAGTGGAAAACAAGGTCGTTAACCCGGGCTACGAGTACTGCTGGATCGATATAATCCGTGCAAGAAAATGAATTTATCATGCAGAGAAGCCTTCGTAACTTTTTGACGAAGTGTCTAGAATTATTATATCGATTTCTTCCTTTATTGATTTCAATTATAGGTATACTTTTTCTTCATCTGTAATTAACGACGTAGTAATTACCAAATTTTACGTGGGCATCTCATAACATGTAATTAAGTCACTTAGCGTCGCTTACGATTCTTAATTAATACAATAAATGACAAACAAAAAGTCACTTCTTATAATTAAATGTACATAATTAAATTCTATGTAACTTATTAAGTGTAACAGGGAAAAAGAAAAATCCTCGACGTAATCCTCTAAATAAAGACCGAGTTGGAAAATGTAATAAAAAGAAAAGTTTGCATAAAAAAATGCAATAGAGATATATCAACGTACTAAATAATTCGACGTTTCGATAATTAGCTCGTTTCTTATAAAAATCACTTTTTTATTTTATATTATCTCCGTATATATACATATATATATATATTTGATCGTATTTCAATCTTCCAGATATCTTTCAATCTTTTTATTAATTTCTCGCGCGTCAGCTTTTCTCTTCGAAATACGATCTCGAGGTGTTGGAAATGTTGACGAGAAATATCGTCCCGTTTTAGAGAGCGGTTTGTAAGCTGGGCCGCGCCAAGCACTTGACGAAAATTCGTTACAGCCGCCAATGCGTCGGCGGGAGAGAAAAACGATTATCGAGCAATGCGTTTTCGCAGCCAGATGCAATGACGAGTGCGCGGCGCGCCGGAAACGGCCGTAAGCCGACACAGGCGCGTGCACACGCGTGAACGCATTCGCGCTGCACACCGCGCGCGAGGGTGTACATGCGTGTGCGTAACCACACCACGAAAGGCGGCCCCAGGTTGACAGGAAATGGTTCGAGATAAGATAATAAGACCCCCCTCGCCTTCCCACCGCATCCGGCAGCTTTCTTTGCAGCGCCGGCTCTCGTACACGTTATAAAAGGCTTCTTTATGCGCCACTTAGAGGGACAGGTACGATTCACAGCGTTAAGCGCGTAGGACTTTCGACGCAGTATGCGACCGTCCTTGCGCAGCGGAAACGTAATTAAAGAAATAACTAGATTGAAATAGCCAAGTGTAGGAGTCGAGTGAAAAGAAATGAGGATAAATCAAATCGGCGTTGCCAGTATGGTATTCTTAGTATATCCAAAGAAAAAGGTTTAAACAGAGAACGTTTGCGCTTTATTACATTATACGTGGTTCTTATTACGAGGGGAAAAAAAAATCAATCGAGTTTTTATTTTTCTTTTTTATCTATATTTATAAAATTGAGGTATTATTTCAGAGCATTTTCAAAGTGGCTTAAATAAAATGTTACTTTCCATCAAAATAACCGCCCGACGTCATCGTTATGTCGAAAAAAATGTATTTTACTATACGTATTTTCGTACACGAGATTTCTGTCACAACAAACGGATAAATATCCAAATTGACACGAATATTGTAGTACGTTTCGCATTGAGTTCACTCTGCATTAAAGGTGCTATTATTTTCTATGGCGACAGATAATAACCGCCGTTTGTTGGGATTCGTCAGCGCTGCCGTGACTAACCGCATCCTGTTGTCAGTGATAATAAGAACGGGATGGATACGTATCCGCGCGAGATTCTCCACCGGATTCCATTTTTCGTTCTACAAATAGGTGCGTCGACTATGACGCTCTCGCGGTCATTGATCATTGCTCCGACTTACGCCAGCGGAAATCCTAACTCAATCGCCGCTTTGCATAAAGCACACGTGCGATTAGCCACCGCGTAATTTCTGAATCACATTTATCGCTCTGACGGTATCCCTTTTGTTTTCAATAATGTTACGCGAAACAGCTCGCTGAATACGTTAGTGGCGGAATAAATATGAGATATTAAATTGCATATGATATTTACACAAAGGGAAGAAAGGTAGGCAATATTGCGTTTATCGGTAATATGTCGGACGATCAGATTGGCGCGGTAGATTATAGTACGTTCGAAAAAATAACCCATTTTTTTTTTTTTTTGTTATGCAAGAGAGTACTGCGTTTCAGAAAATATGTAAAATAAAAGTTGCTTATTGACGTTTAAAAAAAAGTTATTGCGTAATTTATCTCGTAAAAGGAACGTTTTAAAATTTAATTTAATTTTTCTTTGCTCCATGTCACACTTTTTAATAAAATACATTTTTAGTATTTTTTTTTCTTCATAGCGCAATCACATAACGTTTTATTTAAAATCTCTTATTTTTATTTTTTTTCTATTTTACATCGAATAATTTTCGGAAATTCAGATACACACTTTTGTCTTTCAATTTGTGTAGTAGACAAATACAAATTTGCTATTTTCAAGAGATCAAATTATATGCAATTGATGGTAACGATAATGGCCGATGTCCGAATATAGACAAACAATTAGGATAATAACTATAATCGATGGCTCACCACTTGATGTACCTCAAGCACAGATTCCGCGAGCAATCTCGGCAATCTAAAAAAATTCTACCTTAATTGAAATAATGGTCAATCACCGAGGCGATTAAACTGCTATTTGTCCACCCAGGACATTCAAATCTGTAGGTGGGTCTAGATATTTTTCTTTTTCTTTTCCCCCTTTCCTACGCTCCTACGAAGATGACCATAGATTTCTGTCTGAATACGGGCGCCCGCCTATCTCGTTCTCAATGACTCTCGAAACTGGTGCGCCCACATTCCTCAAGGCACGCACAACCCACGATGTAAATTCTCCAACGCGCGTTCACCATCTATAGTCGTAAAACTGCCCGTCAGGATTTCGCTCTGGTTCCCTTATGTTCCGTTGTTTTTATGTTAGACAATTCTGATGGGCGGGGAGAGGAACGAGCATTTCGAAGGCATTTAGATCAGTTCATCTAGTAATTCGTCGACGATCCAAATTTACTTCGTTTTAATTCATTTCTCTTTCTGCGCAAACATGCAACTCGATAAAACAATTGTTGACTTAAAAAAAATATATATACATATATATTTTACAATCTTGCAAAACCGGCGATCCAGCCGGTAACAAAATAAAACACGAGCAGGAATAATTTCACGAGCAAAAATAAATAGAAATATAAATTGTATTTTTTAAAAACCGTTTACGTGAATTCGATAAGAAAAATAATTTTAGACCAGAGATACGTCAGAGTTGTTCTCGATACTGTCAATACGACCCAATAAACAATCGATTGGTATAATTAATTGCACAGCCAAATTTACAATCAATGCTTTTTGATTAATTTATTTTGTTAAAATTGTGACGTTAACGAGAGGCTATTTTTGTTAAGATTATTTTTTTCGTTTAAATTTTTTTCAAAATCTTTGAATTTTCTTTAACTAGAAATTTCACGTTCGACTGTAACCACCACGGCGTGGAAAAAGGTCGCTCTTTAACACAATTCAATCCAACATTAAAAAAAAAAACCCACGTTACTCGAAACTTTTCGTTTTCCAAGAAACTGCGTTTCATTATCGTCTCTTTGTATCTGTTTTCTATGCTACTGACCGAAATAAAGATCGCGTACGACATCCGCATGAAAACGCATTTTCCACATTTTCGTAACAAGATCTTTTTTATAAACAGAATGAATGAGCCGAATTGTTTTTTTTTCTCTTTCTCTTAAAGTGGTGTTCTGACCGTTTCGACTCGTTAATGACACAATCGGGTATGTAACTCGAGGAAAACGTCCGGCATAATGCGAAGCATATCCGCTGTCGACACTGGCTGCGGAAATGCAGCGAGAGCTTCTCAGAATGCACGATATAAAACAACCGTGAGCACAATTCCGAGAAGGTTTGCCATACTCGCGACCCTTTCAAGGGTGTCTCGTGAAAATGAATGCCAAGCGTGAGAAGATCTTGCCGGCACGAATGTCACAGGTAACAATGTGTGGAGGTAGGGAGAGGAGGGTTGGGATTACGTCAAAGTATTGAAGGCTAGAAGGGTCTTGGAACCACTTCATTTATTTGGTTCGCCAAGATCTCATTGTCCGCGAAACCCCGTAAATATATCTGTTACTTTCCAGGACTTTTTTTCGCCCTAGCAATAAAATGGATAATTTTAATTACGGCAGGGTCGACCAGGGGAGGGAGAAGAAACTTATTGTTAGAGTGGCAATTAAGCAGGACGGAGGTTTAATAACAATAACGCGAATAAAATTTCATTAAACGTAATACTTATATTGTACAACGTAAGATTTCAGGACGAGCGACGGGGGCGAAGTAGAATAATCAATGAGGGAACGAGCAGGAGGGCGGATAAAAGGGAGAAACCACACTTCCTGCGCGCCCACGCGTGGATGCGGGAATCTACAACTTCGTCATCAGTCCCCGTCGCTCTCACCGTGTAGAATTTCATTATTTCTTTTGTACAGTCGGGACCTTGAGAAGGTAGGATCGTGCCGAATCGGCGTTAATGGAAAAAATAGGGTGGTGCGTTCCGGTCAGGTGTTGTCCCCCTCGGCGCCGATTTATCCGATTACCGCTGCGCTCGTTGCAATTTCTCACAGAACGACATGGAGCTCAGTTTACAAACAAGTCTAGTTGTGACCAGTTGCGAAATTAAAAAGTCCTGGATTCCGCTTTGCGGAATGCAGAACTGGCGGCCTTTCCTGCGGCCGCCGAACGTCGCGCGAGCACGTCGAGTTATACGCGATGTAACGAAATGGCGACATTATTGAGTAATAATTACCGGGAGCTAAAATACTCTTTGCAATCAAGTTAAATTTTCTCAGGCGTGCGCTATAAAGTTAGGCCTTACTTAACTTCGTCGATATCTACCTACCCTCCGAGGAAATTTACTTACAATTAGCTCGATAGTTAATTGCGCGAGAGACCTAAATATATGTTTTCAACGCAGAGGCCGCGCGATAATTCGATAAAATTAAGTACGCCGAGATATCGGCCAAGGCCGCGCCTAGCTACGGGAAGAACGGGATTTCATCTCAGGGCCAGGATACAAAATCATGAATGACTTGGCAAAATAATCGGGCATTATTTACGAGTATCGACTCGCCCCGATAATATTGTTTCCCGTTCGAGCTCTTCCGCACGTGTCAACTAGAAGACGAGATACGAATTGTTTACGCGGCATGTCGACCGAGATAATTGGCTTCTGGTGTCGCATGCTTTCGAATGCGATAATAATTGAACGTGACATCTATTGACGGAGAAAAGCGCGCGATGTCAATGAAAAAAGCAGCTGTGTCGAGCGCGCAGCGCGCATCTGTACACGTCGACAGTAAGGAATTCTCATTCGTCACTTCGTGCCGTTGGTCGCAGGAAGCGATTCATGCACAATGTAAGTACGCGGTACGTCGGCAAGGTCGTCCTGATAAGTTGAACATTTGCTGACACCTGACAGATTCGCGCGACTGCGAGGAAAGAACGGCACGTTCCAAGAGATAATTTTTCCTTGTTCGCGAGGAGCTATTGTGCGAGAAAAGAAAGCAGCATCGAAGGGGACCGTATACGTGGTTTATAAAAAGACTAATGATAAAACTAATAAAAAAAGAAAAAGTACCCTCTCTATTGCTTTATCTAGATGGAAAAACAATAAGAAGCGGAGAGCCGCGCGCAAACATTGCTTTTGAGACTTAGCTTATTTGCGCCAACTGATAACTTGACAAATTAATTTCTCCCGTCTCCATTAACGAGAATAAAAGCGCGAAAGTTTTCAATATGCGACTGATTTTACGGCTAACAACTTTTTAATTCAATCCCGCCGCGACAAACGGGAACCAGAGAGATTGACGTACGGCTAAACTTCTTTGGAAGAATTCTCAACGAGTTACCTGTTTCTCTTCAATATATTTATTTGCAATAAAGCCCAGATGTATTACAGATCCGATACTGTTTGCCGAGGAATATCGATCTCGACGTGCGGGAATAGGAGGAATTTCAATAGCCGCGCGTAGGATGAACCGGGCGACCGGAAATAACGCGGTTTCACTTGCCGCTTGTATAACCGACGGTTATCGCAGGAAAGTCTTGCATATCTTGGATCGTGCTCTTCTTCATCGTATTATAACACAATCGTGCATTGAGATGCGACTACGGTGATTCGCACGTCTCGCTCTTTTTTTTCCTTTGCGACGAGCAATTAATCTTCTCACTTTTTATTTTATTTTTATATTTATACTTCTTACATCCGTTCGATCGAAAATTTTCAACGTTAAAACGTTAATAATTGACGAGAATAATAATTCTTGATGCTAGATTTAAATTATGATATTAATTCATATTTATTTATATAATATATAATGTTACTTTATATATTAATAGCAATTTAACTGTAATTAATTCGTAAATTAATTGTTTCTATTTTTTGAAACTGCTTCGTTATTACAATGTCTGCTATATCATAATTATATTCATTATCCAGATAGCTCTCAGTAATTAATTAAAATAACCTTATATGTATTTTATTTCACTCGCAGGAGTTTTTGCTTTTAATTTTCAAATATAATTAATTTAATTAAAAGTAATTAAAAATAGATTCTTTTAAGACTCTGGTGACATCAAAGCTCACTTCTTTTTCAGCGATATTCCCCCCCGATATCTTGTATCTTCAGTATCCTCTGATCCATAAAACTACGTAAATGGTAAGAAACAATGCGTCGTAAAATAAAACTCGCGTCACCGAGGGCCGGCCCTTTGATTACTCGAGCTTAGGCGCGTAAGGCGGCATAAATTGCCGATTACCGTTGCAAACGACCACTTCCGTCGATGAAAGTAATTAAGCGCCGGCATGGCGTGGGCCGCATGACGGCACGATATTTCTTGGAGAAGCTCCTTAGTTCATTACGTAAATCGCCGCATAGTAACTCCCCCCGCGATGCGAACGAGCACGGAGAGTTACACAAACGTGGCGGGATCCTCAATTTCCGTCGTATCGCAATAATTCGCCGGCATTCCGCTGCAGCTCTTCCAGTCGCGATGAACGAATTTCTTCGGGCTGTACAAAGGTCGATTCATTAAGAAATAAGATGTACCATGCGTTTCACAAACGAAAGACCCCGTCGAACGGTAAAAAGAGAAACTCCTCATACATGTGTTTTAAATTGCATTGGAGCAAACTTTTTTTTTCTATAGTTTACATTTTTTTTTTTTCTTTTTTTATCAAAATTTTACGTTAAACTTGCATGCCGATAAAGCTGTGCGACAATTTATTGCTCATAAAATATCTCTCGTCCTACGGTCGTCACGAATCCATTGCGAGGGACCGAGTCTCGGGTTGTTGTATCCGACAGTTTCGCTTTATTTAGACCCGATATCCGAGCTCCGAATTCCGATACTTGTATGGGCAATTCCTTTTACGGAATCGGCACGCAACTTAACGAGTCGCTTGTAACGTTACACAACGAATTTTCCTAATACGATCTACGTGAAAACAGGCCGTTTGGTAAACTGTTTTCACAAACACATCGATGGAATATTGGCTCTGCCTTTGTTAGAGAAACTCTCGTTCACTTACAAATTTAATTTAACTACAACCCTTCATTCTATCTCTCTTTTTTTTTTATGTTTTTTAGAATAAATGAAACCGCGTTGGCGTATTGTAAGAAAAAAGTTATTTCCGAGAAAAATTCGACGTTTACATTTTTCTTCGTGCAAATAAAATCATTGCGCAACGTTATTGAAGTAATTAAATATATTCTAATTTAAGAATTAATACAGAAATCACTTTTTTTTTCTTTTTGTACAACATTACTGACATTTAATTGTATTTTCTAAGTAAAATCACAGCGCCATTTATTTAACAAAATAAAAATTGTTTTATTAAAAACGCAAGAGAGAAAGATTTGAAATTTGTTTCGAGATCTAAAATTTGAAACCCTTTTACGCGAAATATCTCGTTAACCTCATTATGTTCTGTGAACGTATTTTATATCTACAGTATACTTTTTCGCTTTTATATTATAAACGAACAAATGTCATTTTACTACAAAATAAATTAATACTGGATATTACCAGCAATATGTTATCAGCAGACATTAACGATATCGTGAAAAGCATTTAATACAATTTTCGCTGTAATTAAAATTCCATCAAAAATCATGCTGATATTAATAAACTTTGCTACTGTGAATTTAATAACGAGAAATGAAGAGTATGGAATGTGTGATTTCCGATGAAATTCTCTTTTACGGAACATAATAGGGACTTTTTAATGTGTTTCCTAACGGAATAAACACATGGACAATTACGTTTCTACGAAATATCGTGATGATTATCGAGATAAAACTACACGCATGAATCAGAGGAATACTTTCATTCTTGACGTTCTTATCAGTCGTGATCATATCAAGCCAGTATCACTAATAAAGAAGGAAAAAAAAGAAAGAAAAACAACGATAAGCGATCTTCTGACAAGAAACGTTGTCGCGAGTTCGACGAACGTCGGCCGCGTTAATTGGCGTAATTAATTGCAAACTCGATCACGATGAAAGTGAGGACTTACATAAAACGCGAATTGTCGAGATGCGTCTCTGTGACCGACGACGAGTGAGAGTTTGCGAAACCCGATAAAGATCGATTACCTTATACAAAATAGCGACGGTGAAATAATAAAATTTCTACACCGTGACCAATCGATTTTCCCCGGATTTTCGTTTTACATACAAATTAAATAAAGATTGAAACTGAATAGTCACGTTTAATGGTAATCAATGCGACGCTAAATTCAGAATAATAACGGCTAAGTTTGGACTTGATTAATATATTCACAGTACGCAATTATCTTTCCTGGTATTGTAGAGATATAAGTTTGACGTTGGAATAATTATTAGCTCAATAAAATATTACGAGAGAAAATCTAAAGCGACGAATAGAGCGAGTTGTTCTTATTTTTAATCGCACTTCATATTTCTTAGCATGCGTCATTCGCGGGATAAATTTGCTCGACGTGGTATCGATTTCTAATAGACGTCTGAAGCTCGTTTATTAGACATAGGCTCTTTATAGCTTGATTTGCGTAGTATGGCACCTACAAAGAGAGTGACATTTTATCGATTTCGATACGATACGAAAATGCACTCTCGTTTACCTACGATTTCGTCGATCAGGAGATTGTCCGTTTTCTCATAATATTTTACCGCGATACATAAGTTTACTTTGTCATCACTCGATGCAGGCTTTTATAATTATTACATTTCCAAATGGTCTCAGTATTTTTTAATGTTACGTCTAGGCTTATTAAAAAACGGAAAGGATGGGACTGGTGAATCAAGATATTTTATTTTCGACAGTACGTGTGTACTGGCGAGCCAACTGCACTGTGAAGGGCTAGGAGTGTGGGTCAATGTCTCGACGAGAAACTTTGATGCCTACCTGAGCTGTATAATCAGTGGCCTTGATTTTGGTAAAAAAAAAAAAAAAAACGAATAGTTCTTATCATCAGGGATAGAGCCTATACGATTTCTGAAAGGGTGAAAAGAATAACGAAAATAAAATTAGATGAGTGTATTGTATGGTAATTGAGACGGTTTAATCATACTTCCTTCTAATAATTCTTCTATTTGCTTGTTTAATTTTTTTCTTTATGAACTTGTGGAAATTGATATTGCCGAGTATTGATGGGTTGATCATCTTCAGTCGGGATCCTGAAGCCGTCGGCAAACTTACCGAGTATTGATGAATGATTACCGAAGGTTGATCATCAACGATCGGTAGTTGTTATAATACTTGAGTGAAGATTCTAAAACAGTCGGCAAACTTGCATAGCGTCGATATGACAGGGAAAAGAAATTATATACAAAAATTAGTTGCAACGTCTTTGAGTAGATGTCATTATTAATTAATAATTTTTCTCCTTGTCATGTCGACGATATCCAAGTTTGCCGACGACTTTAGGATCCCTTTGTTGTTTCAGAGGGTGTTTGATGGTGCCGTGTGAGCCACCTATCAGATGATTCATCTATAGGATTAATTTATTAAATTTTTTATTAAAGGCTCTACTTGAATCTAAGATGATTTTTTTTTTATCAAGAACAAATTTCGTAGATAGCTCTTATCGTGGTCACTACGACGGTGGTTTTGAATTTGTCGCTACTTGTACTTATCGATCTCAAAAGATTAACCTGTCGACCGACAGATAGGATTTTATTACTCCTAAATTCGACTACTTTTTGTATTTATTAATCTCAGGGAAATTAAATCATCTACCACGGGATTAAAATTGTTACTTAATAATTAATAGGTTGTCTAAAAAAATTTACTCTCATTCACCAGAGTTTCCTGCGAAGGGAGATAATAAGTTTCTTTTTTTTTTTAGAAGAGAATAGATCGTGGAGGATCGTAAAACATAACAATACATTTTTATGTACTTTTTCTGAACCGAATATTCTTACACAGTTGGCTTATTCTTTTTATAATCCGGCTTTTAGCCAAAACTCATCTGTTTCCGCAGACCGCAAACATCTGCGAAGCATTTCAGAAGTACTTTTACTGTAATCGATTCCCTCTTTCTTTACGTGCAAGACGAACGAATCTATCTCTTGTTTAAATAAAAAAATTTTTTTTTGTAATTTGTAATTGGGTTTTTGTTAAAAATAGCGCGCGCATGGTTTCTTCTAGTATATTTAAAAATCACATGAAGTTTTAATCGCTTTCGTGCGTGAAAGATGCAAATGCGTTGGCTAACTGTAATCGCCTTGAGCGACGAGAGAGCTAACACAGATTACATTAATATCAAAGCGAAGCTTATGCCAAATTTCAAATATTGGTATGCTACTACGAGATGTGTAATTAGAAATATTTTTGGTTGCAAATTATTAATTAAATTTACTAGTATCGATATTTCTGCTTGTAAATAATTCATCTATACATTATTAAATTCAAAATACGATATAGCTTTATATATCGAATTATAATTTGTTACAGTGAAACGAGGCATATATTGTATTTCAAGGCAATTTAATTCGCAGGTAATTCGATCAACCGTGTACAAGTTTCGAATTATTTTCATTATTACCTTCCAATTTCGATAAACAATAACACTAATTATTGCCATGAAATGCGAGCATATTTAATTAATTGTTTGTAGAAGTAAAAAGTGCTCTAAGCTTTTGTAGCATATTAACGACATTTTTCTGCAACGTAAACATGTCAGAGATAAAAAAAAAAGGAAAGACCGTAGTAATAGCACAGCAGGCATTGCCATTTTGCAATCGATACTGTCATCTGATATCGCGATACTCTAATAATTCTTTATCGAGAGATTTTCTCTGTATCTCTAAAAATATCGACTTGGTTTGTGACCTCTATTATCGTTCTCAAGAATAAAGATTTTTTTCTTCTCCCGTCGATTCCTCCGGGAGGTATATAAACTCATTATTTTTTAATTCACCAATTATTATATGCCCACCTTGTAAGACTTGTGCGCGCGTCTCTCAATTAATGATGATAATTTTAAGAAATCATTGAGATTATTTACGCATTTTATTTCATAATTATTAGAAAAGCGATCAATTTCACTCAGACAGACTTACTTAGACGGAATTTTCTTAGACAAAATTTATCTTTTATGCTTTCGAAATATCAGTAGGTCGGAAAGAATATTCGATTAAGAGTATTCGATTTGGCACTATCATCTAAGATCGTGCCGATAGATACGCTGCTCCGATAGTTTCGATGTTAGATACGGAGCAAGATTTTGTACACGACAAATCCGAAGAGCCACCGAACAGCAACCGCAAATTTGCCGGACTAGATTCTTGGGCATTAAACCGCAATTCTGCGGCGTGATCGGGTAAAACCAGAAGCACTCTCTCAAACTCTCGAATTGCGAATTCACCTCATCTATATATTTCCCAGACGTATTTTTGTGGTGCAATGGAAGAGCGAAGTAAAAAATATAATCGCGAGATTCAGCCGCATGATCCAAGTTTTTTGCATTAGATATTCGCGCGAATTCCTAAAGTTACTCGGAATAAGCTTTAACTCCGAAATATAATCAAGATTTGCGCCATTGCGTGAATGTGATCGATGTCATATTCCGGCTGCTGCTGTTGCTACTGTTGCTGCGTAACAAACGGCACATAAACGGTCATTACAACACGATACAGTGGGTGCGTTGTAACATTCATCTTACGGGCTTTCAAGCCGCTAATTGCGTTGGAAACACCTTGCGTGAGATCTCTACAACTCGATAGAAGTGCCGGTTATTGCATTTCGGCTAATTCCCGTTTATAAAGCTCTACTAACTAATCAAGTATGTGTATAGATTAGTTTATGGACAGGACGCATAAGGTAACTAACTGACAATACGCCGTGTCACGTTACTTATATATTATATCAATTAGCCGAAAAATTTAAATCTTGGTTAATACTTAACGAGGAATAACTCGAAAAATCTTTTTAACGAAATCTGGTTTTAGATTAATTTCCCTTCGGCGATGAATTTTTAATATAGCCGAGACGCACGTACATATTGATGTATCGATTTATTGGTAAAACTCGTGGCATCGGGCAACGGGCTTATCCAGCTCGCCTTAATAAATTACCAGGTGAATACACATCGCATTAATGATTGTTCGGCTTCGTATTGGAAATACAAATTTATAGCGGGACAAGCGAGTCGCGGAAGCAAACCGATTTCAGCCCGGCGCGATATTAATGCGACATATTTGCCCCGTGTTACTCGAGCTTGTCGGTCATTGTGATGCGACGCAGGTGGATGGCATGAGTTTGCATTCGTGATTAAAAGTTTTAAAAGTCAAACATGTGCGTGCGCATTTTATTTCTCATCTTCACTTGCAACGCGTTTAGCGTTATCCCCGTTATGTTTTATTCCCCAAACATTCGCGAAGTAATACGCCGTGCAAAGTACGAGAAATGAAGACCGGTCGTGCCAGAAAGTCTCACTTTCATAAAGGTGATTGTGAATCTCCGCAAAAAGCAATCTCTATGAGCTTTGCTTATGTTTCTATGCTTTTGCCTCCGGGATAATGCGGTCGGCTTACTTATCTGTATCCACCCATTCTCTCTCTCTTTCTTTCTTTTTCTGTACAAAATACCTTCTCTGCGATAATAAAACTCTATAGATATGCGCGGGTTGGTCGAATATCGCTTCCACGTATTTACGTGGAAATTAGAGCACGAGCACGCACGTGTGCGTTTCGCGAATAACATAAAATTTCGTTTGGCACATTAAGGAGACATCGCTCCTTCCATCATTGCGCACTACGTGGAACAACGTAGACTTTTTAATTAAATTAAATTAAATAGTGAAATGCTAATAAGATTTGTGATAATTTTTACTTAGCACAGTTGGGATTTATTAAAATGAATTTATATTCTTAAAAAATTTTATTTTAAGAAATAAGTTGAAATTACGCTCAACTGAAAATTCGAACTGCGTGATGCCAGAATAAATACTAAAAAATTATTAGCTGTACCATTCTCTGAATATTACAAATAACATCCTGAGATTTTTTATAATTTCCGCTCATTTCACATTCAAAAAGAACGTTGAGTACGTGCTTTATAAAAGCTATAGTGCGTAGCCCGAATAATATGTTAGAAATACGGCGACTAGGAATATGAGAAAATCCAGGTTTCAGGTTGAAAGATAGCGAATTCATGCTCCTAGGGTGTGGGTCGTTATGAAAGCAGATAAGTTGAAAATTAGATTTGACAGACGTTAAAGGTTGGATGGTGTCGTGGCTAATTGCATTAATATCTCATGTACTGTATGTCGTATAATGTTGTACGTTCTTCATTCGAGCAATTCAGCACAGCTAATATAGTACGTAAACGCAAATTTGCTCGAGAAGCTTCGTAATAACAAATA
Organism: Cardiocondyla obscurior; assembly: GCF_019399895.1. Lineage (NCBI taxonomy): Eukaryota > Metazoa > Arthropoda > Insecta > Hymenoptera > Formicidae > Cardiocondyla > Cardiocondyla obscurior. The sequence goes on from NC_091864.1 coordinate 4,842,756, forward strand.
TTTCACAATCAATGTCTCGCACAATCCATTCATTATGCATGAAAATTAAATCTTTATTTAACAAAAAGGAAATTAACTCCTTCACTGAGTTGCATATTAAAGGATTGCAAGGAACAGAGATATTAGATGCAATTTTCATTAATTTAGAACAACCGCCGGTTTATTGAAAGAATAACGATCTGCTATTAACTGAAATTCTTCTTTTAAATACACCTTTACACGGATTAATAATGCAATTTTTCCTTCGTTTTCTGTCTCGCAGTAATTTCCCATTAATTTAATTTTCACTAATTGTCTCCAATTACATTTTTACTAAATAATTATAATTTATATACAACGTAAATATGCAACGATGTAACATTACACGAGTAAAATTGCCGCGTTTGCAATTAATTTTATTTACGACGCGAATTGAATTTATATCTCATTACACATTATTTTACACGATCTTCTTCGAATTTACATAGGGAAATTAGTTTATTAAATGCTGTTAATGACACTGGGGAACTTGCGGACCTTTAATTAATGCCGGGAATCACTCCACGTTGCTCTCGATTAATTACAAAGTTCCGTCTTTAAAGGCGAATAATCTAAGATACGACTCTCGAACGTTTTTTAATAATATCGAAATATTACAATTTAAAATTATCGAGACGAGAGCGTGATAGAGGCACAGAAATATTACACGCAAGACGACATATCAGAATTTATACATACAAATCGGTTTAATCAGTGTAAGTGAAAAACCGGCGCGCTGTTTTAATGCTGAACTTTTCTTGCGGTACAGCAATAAAGCAAGCTTTACCTGAAAGTTTTTAGTGAGACGCGATAAAAGGAGCTGTCGCGAATATTAAGCATTCAATGTTACACTCGACCAGTCACTTGGAGCTCCGGATATTTCCTAATTTGCATGATACGAGCAGTTCTACAGAGTTTATTATATTCCGTAACCATTACGTCGTTTGAGTTACGACGATTTTTTTTTCTATTTTTTTTTTTTTTATTATTAACTAAATATTACAAACCATGTGCCTCACGCGCGTCATTTTAGTTTGCAGTTACATTACATTAAATTAAAGTCTTTCTTTTCTATCTTCCTATATAAAAAAAAAATTAGTGTTACGGATGAATCAATTGTTAATTGTTACCGCTTTTATTACAGAATACTGCCACGGAAGGAAGGATGTCGAACGCCGTCGGTCGTAGATCACTTAATGGTAATTATCCAGACAAAGATGGTCTTCGCGATTTTTCTAAGTCTCACCCGCGATCACCAGTATGCGATAATATTGTTATAATAACATATTATACCCGCGATAATAATATTCGAGCGTCGTCGGAGCTCATAGACGGCCCGGGGGGCGGGGGGGAGACGGTGGAAGACCCTAGCGCGCCGACCAATCACAGTGCTCCGTGAATCGCCTGATCGCCAGCAGTTCTACGCGACCCGTTGCGCAGTTATGTCGGTGACGCGGAGAGCATCGGTTTTCGAGATGGGTATCGAGGCTCTCTGCGTATTCTCTCACGGCTCATCGTCGCGTACTTACGTCTCGTCTCGTCCTGGGGGCCCTATGAACCGCCTGTGAAGGTGAACGAATAGATACGCATACTTGTAGTCGGGCGACGATACGTGAGCATCGAAACTGTCACTCCTTCACGCGGTTGTCTCTTTCTATCTAAGGGCCGAAATCTCTGTACGGTCAGTCTAGCTGCGAAACCTCGGGCGTGCGGACGTATCGTTAAACGCACCGTAATTACGCGTATTGTCGATCGCAGTAAGAACAGTCTCGCATACAAATAAGTGTCAACGTCGTCGACTCGGGTACGGACAATCATTTTTTGTACTCCTGTATTACTCCACTCGTCGTTCCGTGCTTCGTTTCGTGCCTTAAAAAAGTGCTTCGGAACGACAAGGTTATGTAGCGCGCGGGGCGCGCGGAGTGTCCGACGTCACGCTCCCCTTCGGGCATTTTCGACCGGCTCCCATTTTGTTTTTTTCTTCGACAGGTTCCGGCAACCGCTATTGTGTGAGAGGGAACGGGAAGGGAGGAGATCCGCACGTCTCCTTCGTCGCGACCGAGATTCTCAACCGGTTTCGTGCAAGTGATTTTTGTGGAACTCGAGGAAAATAAAGCGCACGGGGACATTTCGTATCGCGATCCGTCTTGTTCGCCGCCTGATGCAACTCGGGATCGTTCATTCCGCCGACGAAAATTGATCGACGAATCGAGGTGATCTCGCGTACCATTGTGGCCAGTTCGGTTTTCGTTATATTGAGATCGAGATCGAGGATATAACGGGAGTACGTAGACTATCCCGCAAATGTCCAGTGAACGGAAGAATGACTCAACACATCTGTCTAAGAGGAGGAGCAGACCCAGGACGGGCATTTTGCATCGGCGGCGCAACTCTTAAGTAAGCATACATTACTTTTTATAAAATATAAAATAAAAACTTTTACCTTCTTTATTTTTTATTAATTTTATGAACTAATTTTTCCATGTCTACATTAATATTTTTCTTGTTATGTTACAGTCATCAGCAGAACTGTGCAACTCCGCTGAAGCTCATGCTCATGCAAGCAGATTGGTAAGTCGCATAATTTTTTTCCTTTTTTCGCAAAGCGTGCGCATGGTTTATTCTAGTCAGAAGATTAAATCCGTATGCGACGCTACATTTGGCGACGCCTTTCATTTCATATTCAGAAAGTAATCGCGATAATTTCCACTTCACCGCGAGTACTTGGGTCGCTCCTGATAACGAACAAGCGGAAATCCATTAAAGAAAATTGCCGAAGCAATTATCCGATCGATAAAAGCGCATAATAAAATCGTCGGAGGTGACGAAATAGCGTCCGCGCGGCCGGGCGGTGGCGAAACTTGTACCGCGAGCTACCTTTCTTCGGAAATACACCTCGCAACAAAATACAATCGAACGTAGTATTCCTCCGTCGCTCGCGCGGGTGGTGATTTCGAAAAGGACACGCGATCTTTTCTTCGCCGTCGCGAATACCGCGGAGACCGCGTCGGAGATTGCACAGGGAAACGATTGGAAATAAACGGAAAACGCCCCGGGTTTCAACAATCGATTTGTATGCCGGGCTGCTCGCGTGTTCGAGGGACCTGGAAATGAACGTATTCACGAATACGTTAATACCTCGCGTAAGCGACCGTGCGTCGTCTATTACGCGCGGCAAGCTTTGTTTAATTGGAAAATTCTTCGCGGCTCCTTACGTGCACGCCCGGTCGGGAACGGGTCGTGACGACGCGCCTCTGACCTCCGAGGGGAAAATTATTGGGGCGACAATAAGCAGCGCTCATTCATGCATACGAAAATGCATGCTTGCTCGACGGAGTCAACCAGATTGTTGAGTTACATCGAGCTCGCGTATTCCCGCTTATGTGTCATTTCGTCACCTAAAAATGCAATTCTTCCTGGGAACACGGGAGAAAAGGGTTTTGTCAGCCTTGCACATTTTATTTAACTTTTACACGCACGCAATTTAATACCGCCGTATTCGTACGTCCCCTCACCCCTCCCCTCCACCTGACTATTTCCGGTTTCATCGGAATTTACGGTTACGATATGTCCGACGCTCTTATCCTTTCAACCATACTTTCCGCTCTATTGCGGATATCGACGTTCCATATTATCTGGACGATGTACTTAATAAGAAAACTTCTGGAAAAATTATGAGGCAGCATAAAGAGGTGTCTGCTATCTTTTGCGTGGTTAAACATTTAAATAGATCTATCGTTAATCATTTGTGCGAATGGTTAAAGCGCATTATTCCCGCAAGATTATAAATTGCGATTAAACGTAGGGTAATTAGGAATAAGTGAAGTTATACATCACGTTGATCTAACGCGTGTGGAATATCAAAGAGCACTTCTTTATCATGTTATAAAACATCGCTCTTTGCTAAATTTTATTCTCATTATTTTATGCGGTCACTAATATCTTTTGTTGTAATATTTTTACACGTGTGCAAATTTAATTTTTCAAATCCGAGCGTTTTATAGAAAAAAAAGAGCCTATTATGCTTTTTGTCGGCACTGTTATTTTAGTAGGTATGTGGGTTATATCATATAGAGAGAATTGCCACGTAACACGAACAATGAACGAAGCACTTGGCTCTTGTAACAACGCAACCGCGAGACACGGCATAGACGATTTCGCCGGCTCGTTTTCAACGTCGCGTGCAATACATCACGCAAAATATATCGCATTACGTTATATAACCCCCAAAAAATACAGTAAATGCCGCGACATCGTCAGTCAAAATTTACATTACTAAACGTTACATAGCGCAAACTTGACGTGCGTCGTTTAATCTTGCTTCTTCTACATTAAAAAAAAAATTGTTTTGCATTTTAATAATTTCCAACGACAAATTATGGATGTACTGCAACATACATACGTGTCTACATGCATTACATGATTCTTTAAACGTTTCTCGGTTTTTTTAATGTTATTTATGTAAATGTACATTAAAATTATTAATTGTACGGACTTCTTTAGATTGATTGCACAAAATACAAACGGTTGAATCATCGAGAAATATCACAACGTATATTAATCTCAGGGTAATTGCTAAAGCAAATTAATAACAAGGATATATCATAGTCACATGTATATATATTTTTTTATTTTTCTCTTTCTATTCGATCACACAAACAGGCGCACAAAATTCTGGATAAATTCACAGTGAACATTGCGTAAAATCCATAACACCGTACAACATTGTTTAATTCAATATACCATTAGTATTCGTACATTCATCTCACACATAGTATTTTTCTGTTTTTTTTTTTTCCCTTTTAATTATTATTTTTTTTAATTATTTATTTATTTTTTCATTAACCTTGAGTTTTTATCATACGCCACGCATCAATGTAATAATTAATACGTATCGGTAATTTAAATGGTAACATATATTTCAGTAGTAAAGAACGCGCGTAATAAGACTTACGATTAAAAAAATTATTGGGTCAATCGCGTATATCAACATCAATTCTGCTATGTATGGCCGGAAGTTGATTATCAAGATTCGTAAGTCGCAAGTGTTACGTAACAATGCCGACTGAGATTTGTGGGTCGTGTATTCTTTCGAATTATTTTACTCGACATTTACGTTACGCAGAGATTTCGCTACTCCGTGCGTCCGTTGTAATTGTTGTCAACCGAAATAAATGTTTTCCCGTTACCAACATTCATCGTGGGGTAGATACGTAATTAGATACATAATCGTCCATCGATTCGATGCACTCATTACTCGCGCAGCGGTCACTTATCGTGCATACACGCACGTCAGTATGTTCGTTCTGTTAATTAATTGATTTTGCATGCACACATCCAAGCGGCAGGCTCACATAAACGCTCGTTTGGTCTGCACATTCCAAATATGCGTGCGGAGCACTTTCCAGGATTCTTCCTTTATTTTCCGTATCGCGAATTTTTTTGCAACGCGGAAATTTCGTAATGTTGCAACATAGAAATTCACCGTCCGCGTCGTGCTTTGCATTTGCAAGCCGCCCGCATCTGTCTTTCACAAGTGACAGATTACGAGCAGATCAAATAAATATTACATCCATTCCACGTTGAAATACTCGTAGAAACAGCAACTATGCGTAAAATATATTCGGTATAAATGAACTATGTTCCGAATCTATGTAACAAGCGCCGTAACAAAAAGATTTACATAAACATGATACGCGAGAGCTTCCAAGTTTTTTGTTACGTCCAATTTGACTAACGAAAACTATTGTGTTGGTGGAAAATATTTTAGTAAATTCTTTTGTAAAACGTAAGCTGCAAATTTAATAGTTTTGTTTAATTTATAATTACAAATTAAATTTTATATTATTTTATCAATGAGTTTTTTTATCTTTATTAAAATAATTCGTCTCATAGAAATTGTTCCAAAACGTCATTTTTTTAAAACACACGTTTTTAAATTTTGTACTTGAAATGATGATAACGGTTTATTAAATTGAAAATGGTGCAGCGATTCAATTGACATCAATTTTCACTGAACCAAATATCGAAACGATGAACGCGTTTCGTAAAATGGCATGTTATATCGTGCCAGGTATTATTTGTTTCTGTACCATCCTAGGTTATATTGCAACCTAGTCTATTTTCTATTTTTGTTTAAATTGAAAAATATTTCTCTCACCCGAGCGTGGTGTTACATTTTTTTCTCGCACCTATGATACAACATATGATTTTCCTTTTACGCAATACACGTCACCTGCATTTTTCCGAACATAAAATACACAACATTCATATATGCGTCGATGATTCGAATTTTTTACTCTACTTCTATCAAAAAAAATCTCTCTACTCTTATAAATATTTTTTAAGTTTAACGATATTAAAAAATTGATCATTGATAATAAACGAGATAAGATCAAAAATCATATTGCGAGTGTGACAACTGTGGAATGGATATCCATCTTGACGATGAAAAAGTATATTTTAAAATTTCTTTGAAAAAAAAAAAAGAAATTATTTCTCGATATAGAAGATATGGAAGAAGTTCGGAGTGCGAGCAATACCTCCCTGAACTGGGAAAAGGAAAGCTCCGCAGGCAATATGTTATCACGCACAGAAACGAGTATCGCTGTATTGCTATACTTGTAAATCACAACCAGCCGAGTATCAGTTTATCAACTAAGTGTGTGTATATATATCTTTTTTTTTGTTGTATATTATACGTATCTAGAACAGTATTTTTTTTTTTTATCGAGCGACCAGGCTCGATTACAATGTGGAATTCTCGCGCGTCGTGAATCATTTCGCATTTAAAATATTACTCGGTAAATTATTTTTTAACAATCTTTTTGCACTAAAAAATTGATTTTAAGAAAGAGGAGATTGAAACATACTGCATATCGATTCGCAAACACACTCTTGCGAGAATTGCACTGCTGATACGTATATTAATATAATACGCGATATAATATACAATATATAATATAATGTCATAAACTACGCATTTTGAGATTCCTACCCAAGGTATAAGTAACCGAAGAATCCAACGCTATCTTACGCAATGAGATAATACAAAAAAAGGCAACAAACAGATAAGAGATAATAAAAAAAAAAGTTGTAACAAATAAACGTTACCCAATTTTTTTTTTTTTTTTTTTTTTTAAGTCAAATGTCTCAATATATTATTTTGGCACTTATCAATATCCTCGTAAAAGAAAAAAATAATCAAATTTCCTCGTAAGAATTTGCATCAGATATGACGCGAAAATGTGACCCGAATAAAAATTGATGCAAAATCAGCGCCAGCATTTAGGCGCACATAAAGTCACGGGTTTTTTTTTATGCAAATGGAATTCGTGCGATAGTCGAGTGAGAACATAATCCCATTTGTAACTTGTCGTAGCCAAGTTTGCAAGTTTAAAACTACCTGTAGCATTTTGGCGAGATTACGAAGAAAAAGAAGAAAAAAGAAAAAAAAAAAAAAAAAAGAGGAAACTACACGATATACTTTTTTAAAGACGATCGGCGCCCTGTAGCGTTGGTTCTCTCTTGTTTTGCCCCTTTTTCTTTCTCTTGGGTAGGAGGCAACGCTTGAAGAGTATAACGCGAGTAAAGAAATGTTCCTTATCCTAGTAATTAAAAATCTTGTGTAGTCCGTAGCACGGCTACGAACGTGTTCTCACAACCTTATCACAACCTTATTATAGAGTGCCCTGGTGACGAGCTTACAACCGAGTACGATCGTCCGGTGATGATCTATTTTTTTTCACCCTTCTTATCCTAGGGTTCACCTCAATCTGTCCGTTTGGCGCGGCACTCGAGGAGATGGCGAGGAGATCTCTCGCCGTCTGTTCCCTCGTTTTTACCCTTAAAGATACTTTAAATTGTATTGTGGTCATATAAATAGTAAAGTACTTCGCGTATGTCAAAGTATATGAGTGTACGTGTATGCGCGTGTACGTAGATCTATTCGGTATCCCGTAATCACCGATGCATGGTTCATTGATTGACAATAGATAGACGCAAGAATGGATTTTCGCTTGAAAACTGTGCTCTCCGAGATAACTCTTAATGGCGAAAGTTTCGACAATCATTTCCAATCCTACGTCCGCTCGAAGAATTTTCAATGAAATACGTGCTCCCCGTTCGATACTTGCCGCGGAACGACAAAAGTTTGTCAAGAAAAATTTAAACTTTGGAAAGATACAAATAAATAACGGGAGCTTATTCTATTATTTATGATCGAGACGCATTTTGACGAGTCGGAATAAAGAATTGTAAATTGTAAATTGTAAATCGCGACGCAGTCATTAAAATCGCGAGAGTTGGAATATTATAAAGTTGGAATGAACGATGGCCTGTCGTTTGAATTCCAGAGAAAAGCTGACTGTTAATAAGCTAAGAGAGCTGTCATTATAATAAATAGCAGTGATTCCGGGAAACTTTTGTGGCGGTACGTGACGATATAATCGCGTGTCAACGTGTTCAATGCGTCAGGAGGCGGTTTAAAGTGTGATTTTATGCGACGTGTAGCTACAATCGCGCGTGTCGTGAAACCGCAGAGATTTTGCGGGTCAGCGTCATTGTAAACGTCACGCCGCGAATAAATGACCGCCTCGGTGGTGATGAACAAATGCCTCCTACGCTGTTTCCTTACGCTACACGCCCCACGTTCGAGGCTTCATGGGTTAGTATTAATTATTCACAACCGTAATACTTGCAATTGTTTAATGCTCGGTGAACGTACGAACGCCCTACCGGGTCCTACCTCTAAAACGATTGTTTCTCCGTTCTCGTTGATAGATGTTGGAAGATTAAGTTGACGTTTCCTTTTTTTTTTTTGCCGACGCGCGTTCGCTAAATCAAATAAGCGATCCATCGACATTCTTCTTCGTACATGCTCCCATTAAAACGTACATCTTTTGCTCCCGTGCAGTCCAAGACTGCAAAAACTGCATTTCAACGACTAAAGAAACAACGGCGGCTTCTCGCGATATCATCCCGATTATTCCGATCCAGCGTCGAGGATTATTGATCTACCGATAAATCGCATTTACACGCTCTCGGGCGCTAAATTCAATCATTAATCATCTCCCAGCGCATCTAGATTGATCATCGAAATCACGGAAAGGAGAAAATTCATACGGAGAGAGCTGACGAAGCTTTACATAATGCTATTCAGGGTGGTTGCCAGCTAACACAGGAAGCATAATTTCTTTTATCATTCCCGCGGAAAGTTTCCCTTCAACTTTCGCCCTTGAAAGCTCTTCAGGGCCGAATTAGCACTGGTCTGGCTGCCAATCTTGATTGCGGCGTCCTTCGTGCATCTCTCAAATGAAACCATATCCATTTTCCACCGTCTTTTCGAGATTCCTGATAAATTTTCAAGCAAGTTCCGACGTTAAGTGCACATCGCTCTTCGGGCACTCTCGCGGTCACGGTAATCCGTTATATTATTTGAAGGAAATTTTTGAGATTCTTATGGCGTTTTCAAGTTTTCGTCTCATAAAAAAGAATGTTATTTTCAAAGTTGCACGATAATTCAAAAAACTTTGTAAATGTTCGATGTATGGCTCGAGCATTAAGGAAGAATTTAAAGGTGAACTTTGGAAATTTTAATAATTTTCGCGCAAACGATTATTTTTCTCTTCATTAAGTTAGTTTACAACATCGAAATTTACCGTCGAATGAAGTATACTTGAATTTCTTACGTCTTCGTCGTATGTATTAGCGTGTTATTATTACTTGATTTACGGGGAATTACGATTCTGTCTTTTCTTTCAGATCGTCGTTAACATATCAGATAAACGTAAATGCTCGCCTTAACGGAATCGGTACTTTAATTAAAGGTCGAAAATAAATTATCAAGTTTCATAAAATCCTGCGAATTTGCTGTTAACTTACTTGCTCGGAGTTTCCCCGCTCCCCGACGCTACGCCGTTTCGTAACTTGTCGTTTTCGTGTTGACTGCGTCAAGTTTTCACCGCGTGACGTAACGAGTTTAGATCTAGCGCGGGCAAGCGATCGGAGTGAGCGAGACGTCTAAATTCGTTAATTACAACGTGTTCGCCGTCTTGACGCGATGCAACGAGCGACGCGGTTATCCCTGGACGAAGAACTTACGTAACGACTCCCATTGGCTAACAGACGGGAGTCTCGCGAATGTAGAGATCGCGACGTGAGATGGGTTTTTTGCGCCTTGCGCCAGATCGCCGCGAAAAATTCCGAGTGGCTCGCGACCGATGAGAGGGAAATTCGGACAGCCGGGTATCAAAGGAGAATCGCGAAGATTCCCCTCGCCCGTCAAAGCCCGAGGGCCAAACGCGACGACCGAGGGTTCAACGGATTCTCAGCAGCCGTCTGAACGCCCTTCTATAGTCGAGATTAAAGATGGTGTAAATGAGGGGGTTGAGGGCGCTGTTGACGTAGCCGAGCCACGTAATGAAGTACACCATTCTTTCAGATGGGCAGCAGGCCGGGCAGAACGGCACGATAACGTACATGAGAAAGAACGGTAGCCAGCAGACGACGAAAACGCCCATGATGACACCCAGGGTTCTCGCCGCGCGTCTCTCTTTGGATAACGAGATCCGCTGTCGTTCCTCGATGAACTGGTAAACGGTCGCCGATGTCGCGGGAATAGCGTCGCCGGCGCCGGCACCTCGTCTGGTGGACGCGGTGGTACGACGATCAGGCTCGCCTATCGTCACTTCGGTTGGCTCGTCGTCGATCAGCGACGGCTTTGCCTGCAGACGAGGTGTCGAGCGCTCGTTGTGATTCGTCTCCGAGCTGACCGACTCCTCGGCGTCGTCGGTCTCGCGGTGTCTGGTAGACTGCACTGGACCCAGCCTGCTCTGTCGAGCGCGTTCCCGCAACCTCCTTCGGGTCGCCAAGAAGATCTCTAGGTAAACCAGGCTCATCAGCAATAGCGGTATGAAGAATGAACCAAGAGACGAGTATATGACGTAACCTTGCCGTCTGGTGAGCTGGCAAGGCGTGCCTGGCTCCAATTCCTCCGGCCAGTCGTTCCAGCCGGCCAAAGGCGGCGAGCTGATCGCACCCGAGAGAATCCACACGCCGGCGATCGTTCCGAGAACTCGTTTAAGGGTGCGCTTCTGGGCATAATTGATCGGGTCGGTAATCGCCCAGTAACGGTCCAGAGCGATGGCGCATAAATTGAGGATGCTAGCGGTGCAGCAGAGCACATCGCATGTCAGCCACAGCTTGCACAGATGGATGCCAAAGATCCATTTGCCTAGCAGCAGGTAGGCTACGTTGAACGGCATCACGAGTATTGCCACCGCGAGATCGGCCACCGCCAGCGAGACGATGAAGAAGTTTTGAACGATCCGGAGCGGTCGGTACGTGAAGACGCTCAGGATAACCAGCGCGTTACCAAATACCGTTGCCAGCACGAGGAAGCCCAAGGTCAGAGTAGCCGCCACCGCCTCCCACGTCGGCAGGTTTGATCCCGTCTCCTCTTCCGGGACGCTGCAGCCCCCGACTTCATAATCGTCCGACATCGTTCCGCCAGACTCTCCGCTCGAGTTCATGTCGTCCAGAACACCCCCTGTAAGTAGATCGTTCTATATCACGTAACCATTAAATCTAGGAGGTCAAGTCTTTTCGCGTACCATCGTGAATACTTTTAATTTTTTTTTTTTTTTTTTTTTTTTTTTACCAAACGATACCAGTATTTGTAACACGAATCCACAATTTCAATACTGAAAAGCTGTAGTGTAATACGGGCGGTTTAAATATGCAAAAGTCAATTTGGCTTTGGAATCAAATGTCCAACGAACGAAAACGTTTGTACAGCTCAAATGACATTTAAGCAACGTTCGATATGTGTGGAATATAAATTTCGTACAGAATAATAGCTGCACACGAATCGCTCCGGGTAACGTGATCGTAAGATATATATTTGAAACATGTCGTTTCAAACGAAAACTCGGACAGATTTCGTATTTCTTTCGCGAAGTCTTGCGCGATTACGGAAATCGGGTAGCATTTGCCAATCCATTTCGTTTATTTCAATCAAAATTTTCAACCGGAAATAACATTGATCTGCGAATTGAGTCTAGCCTGATAAAAATCGCATAAAACTGCTAAAAAGATACATGTGTGTTTCATACGTATATCCATACATGTTTATATGTATGTGAGAGCGATTCAAAAGTTTTGAAAAATTTGCAATTTTTTTCGTCACCGAGTCAACTGTTGCCGCAGGTCAAAGTGAGTGTTTCGAAAAAAATGTTGAGAAAAACGTCCAAATAGAAATAAAAATGGTAGGAAAAACATTTCTTTTTTTTTTTTTCCTTTTTTTTTATTTAACTCGAGAGAACATTTAACATTTTGAACTTATCCACGCCGTTTTATTTTTCTAGCTCGTTAATACTTTTATTCGCAAAAAGAAAAAAGAAGTTCGTTTTAACGCTGGTCAATAATTCATGCAGATTTATCGTTCAATTTATTTAGACATATATTTTTCTAACGAAGGTTACAACATGAACACCATTTAAATAAATTGACCCGCGGTCACAGGATTAAGCAATCATTATTATTCACATGCATATTTACGGTAATCCGATCGTAAAGCGGGGTTTGAAAATGTAACAATAGTAAAATCGTTAATGTCCCTAATAAATCGCAACATCAAGCATCCAGCGGCGCTTTTTCTCCATGCCATAAATTATCGGATCGCAGATTGCGGGCACATATATATTCGACCGCACGCACGAGGTATTATTTTCTGCACGAGAGCCCGCGGTAGGTCTGAAAGCGCGGAAAATGGTTCCATTTTCGTGCTCTGAGTGTTCGGCAAGAAGCCCGGCTTTGTCACGCTCCCGATATAGAAAAAGTCGTCAATAAAAATACCGGATTTAACAATACCGCGTATATATTCTTGGTCAACGAAACGAAGCGGTAAAAGTACGATTTCGCATTGTCGCGAGGTTTGGTGCTCCGCGAATCGTTAAAGACAGCCGTTTCGATATCGAGCTACCGCAAAGCGCAAAGCGGGTTACTTAAATCCCAGGCTCTTTCGTTCGAAACGATTGCGATCACGACACAAAACGGAAATAACATTTTTCGTATTCTCTTATTTCCGCATAATTATCACTTGGAAATCCGGAAAAAACGCCATTCCCCCATATAACTCCGTTCTGTTTGCCGCCCGTGTCAAAACCGTAGAGCACTTCATTATCCGTAGGGTCTCTCTCGCTTTCTACCTGACTCTTTTCTTCTCAGCTTCTGTGCGTCGACCAATTTGAAGCGCGAGAAAACTATCAAACTTGATTATTACACATGTTCGCCTGCGAGATAAATATTGATTCAGCTAATGTCAAATGGAAAAATGGAAAAGTGCTTTACAGATAGAAGGACTCAGCGAACGTTTTTTTTATAGTCGTCCTGACGAATCAGCGAGCCACGAAACGCAAGATAAAAAAAGAAAATAAAAGAATCGTATCGCCGGTAGGAGACGTTAATCGTCAGAAAAATCACGGCGGGATTACCCGCGGCGGGTACACTCAAGAATCAGCCGGTGGAATATCTCCGTCCGGTTATTTGCAACCAAAGCGGCGTATCGAGCCGTATTTGATTAAAGCAATCGCGGAACTTTCGTAGTATGTAACATCGCCCGAGATCGGCTTTGTAAGCTTATCCGATTTCATCGATTGACGTATCTCGTGTAAAAGCGTGTTCTTCATTCCTATGCCGAGTTCTCGTATAACCACGTCGGAAGATGAACGCAATTTTGAATCGATGGTCCATCGCGTATCTCTTGCCCGCAGAAGTATGCGCGTGCGATCGTTCGTTCGAAACAATACTTGGAATTATCAGTACGAGGTGCATCAAATTTTTATCTATCGTGCACGTATCGCGGCAGAAGTTGAGGATAATGTTGAAACCTCAAATTTAAAACTGCACGAAACTTATTAATCACGCGACGACAATAAGGCCGACGGATACGCGGAGACGGAGTCTCGAAGACTGCAGAGATAATACGAGCTATTTCACCGCGAGTATTTCGAGCCGCGAAATGCACGTAATTCTGCGCGTGACAGTTCACCAGTGAAATTCGCTCGACTGCACATTACAAGTTTTCGTAAAAAAAAAAAAAAAGTTAAAAAAAAAGGAGGAAACGAAGTTAGAGCTCGCACCGCCGACAGCGTCCATGACTGAACGCGTCGTCCCAAACAATTTGATTACAACTCCATCGCCAACGGGGTTTCGCACCTTCAACTGAATTACAAGTCCGAGCCATACAGGATCGGCATTTAGAAAAAATTGCGCCTGCATCGAAATTTTCCTAAAATATCGCGCGCTCCGCGCGAATACATTTCACTTCCCGGATGCTGGAATTTTCAGGGAAGAGTGGATTAAAGGCAACCTGTCGCCGAATGCACACACACGCGCGCGCGCGCAGGCACACTTACAAATTGTCGCCCTTAAAATTCTGCGAGGCGTGGACTGAAACGGGGCTGCATATTTTTCGTCGGTATCGCGTCACGTGAGACGCGTAATCGATAAATTCTATTTCACGTGCTGTAGTGTGATACGATATAGCATTACGTGACGCCGGCGGGCCATACTTATGCGTTACTGCACACGAATACGGGGGCGGACGTCGGGCAGTCTTATGTTCCAACTCAAGCAACAATTATGCACATTCCCGCTGCATTTTTCCATCGATTATGCGGGCTGTTTCGCCGGAATGTGCCTCGCCAGAGTGATGAAAAATTCTGGCAAAGAAATTGCTCGAAACGCGCGATTCCACACACTTATCGCACAATGAGACGCCTTCTCGATCTCACCGCAGTGCCTTTGACACGTTTAATCTGTCGGTAGATTGAAATTTATTTGCGCAATAATAATTAGAAGATCGAAAACACCGCGGCACTTAACATCAAGAGGAAATATTTCCTCATTCGTTTAACGCGCCGGAGAATATTTCCGATTCGCCTAATTTGTTGGACGGTGTAACTCCACCGTACAATTTCAGTTTGCTTAAGCTTATAACCAGAATATCCCAATTAAAGTGCGTCAACTGCAGTAATTCACAGTTGTTTCCGAGTTTTGATTAGAACGGGAAGTACAATCGATTTCAATTCCAAAGCCCAGTTTAAATAACATTTTGTGTATAGTTGTATTGTATAATGTTACATTGTTGCCCCTATTGGTGGCTCTACTAAATCACGCAGTAAACCGCGCGCTATAATAATTCATTTAGAATTAAATAACCTAGTCATTTTATTTATCCTTAAAAATATGTTCTATTTTATTTCTAGTACAATTTTTCATCAAAATATTTGCAAAAGCACTTTATTTAATAAAACGAAATACAAAGCGTGCGTGTATTTTTTTTGAACGTTTAATGTTAAACGTAGCTCTTCTCTTTTAATGTTTTTTTTTTTTTTTTCTTGTTGAGCAAACATAAAATAATAATTATTCGCGAAAAGCCATTTCTCTTCGAGCACATGGAACGCCACGAGCTCGCAACATTTTGCTGTCGGAGATGTAGTGGCGTACGCGACAATAGACTATTGATTTTACGAGTTTAACATGAGACAATAACAAACAGATAATGGTATTAGAATTATACGCGCGGCGTATTAGCGTGTATCGTTCACTTCATTAGTAAATCAAACGCTAACTCGTAATGTTTCGAGTGCGGAGTATTAACAACGGAATGCCATGCCTCTGTCTCTCAATAGCAATCGACGAGACGCAATTGGCA
The DNA here is from genome assembly GCF_019399895.1 of Cardiocondyla obscurior. NCBI lineage: Eukaryota > Metazoa > Arthropoda > Insecta > Hymenoptera > Formicidae > Cardiocondyla > Cardiocondyla obscurior. Next base: position 4,858,492 of record NC_091864.1, read on the forward strand.
TGAACGCGAAAGGGCACTTGTCGAATATTTGGAGCCTGCTCTGACATTAATCGCGAATCAGGTCATGGATTGTAAATCTCTATAGTTGCGCAATTAAAAAGTTATTTAATTTCCAATTTACGAGCGACAACGACGATATTCAAAGACTATTTACAACGATGACATTAAACAGCGGGCTGTTTGCCATATTTTGTAATTAAACTGCGCAAACATACGTACATGTATGTCAGTTGAAAATCGCGGAAGCCGGGAATTATAAACTTTCGCCGATACGCGAAATGATCTTAATCATTTTAGCTGTGCGCTAAAGGATAATGGCACAATGAAATTACCATTAACTGCACTCATTGCAAACAAAATGAAGGCGCTAGTCGGGGACTTTGAGACGGAAACCGAAAGAAAGTTTCCGCCAAAGTGCTTTAAGATAATTGGATTTCCCGACCAAAGACGTGACCTTAATTCTTAAATGACAAATTGTCTTCATCGTTTCCGAGATTTTACGATTTTTCGATTGTGATTTGTTCTCATGAATGCAGTCTCTCCAAATGACAAGGCACTCACTATTGAGTCCGGTGCTGTGCGTCCGGTCTTTAATGCGAAACCGGTCAAAGATACATTGAGCCTCACATCTTGACTTTGCCCCGCTCGCGGCGATCGACGATCGATCGGCTGATTTCGATCATCTGTTCCCACGGATTAGATCATCTGCAACAGAAGACAGTGTCATTTGCAGCGTGAAAGCTCTTACGATAAATTCACCGAAATGAGATTGTAATTGGATCGACGTTGATGAATATATATATATACATATATACCCTGCTTTCAACGTGTACGCTATACAACGAATGGAGCGTCTCTCCTTTCCCATCGATAATCAGAATCTGAATTTCAAACAAATATACACGAGCTAATTTTACGACACCCTTGTTGTACGTACCACGCATCACTGATTTTCATATTATGGCCGTGTCTCATGTTTATATGTGACAAATAAAAATAGAGTTACGTCCGTGCCGTAATACTCGTTTTGCGCGGACGCAATAAAATGGAACGCGTAAATATACGGCAAATGCTGCATCGAAAAGTTTGCCCGATCTTTTTCCTCCTTTTTCCCCCGTCCGCCCCCGCCCCGCCCCGCCCCGTGGACGAAGAGGGTTTTACCGCGGTAAGGAGAAATTTAATTCAAGACTTAACCCAGTTTCGGAAGAATGTGCATGAAAATCTGTCCGTATACACGGTTTGTATTTGCAACAAAAATACTTGGCAATAGAAAATTTATATTGTAAAAGCAAACGTGGCAAATAGCATAGACTGATTACACCCAGGCGGACTGTTTTACAAATTCCTCGGAAGCGCGGAGTGATAAAAGTATCGTACGTATCTTGCGAACGGTAAAACTGTTTTTATCCGCGTATACGTTCGCCGCTGTAAAACCAAAGTGGAAAGCTTCACACTTGGAAGTGCAGGTTAAATAAAAAAAGTGATATAAGGGTATTGTAAAAGTATATATGTATACATATATGTCTATTAGCCTAGGAATTACAGCGCATCCATCATATCCGTCACATTCGTAACACCCGCTGGCGCTTTCTTTATTTTTTTTTTCCCCAGAAGTTACTTATTTGTTTGTTCGTTAATTTTTACACTATAATTAGAAAAAGGGATGACGATATTCAAATGGGGATAAGTTTCAGAAAATAAATCAAGTGTCATCCATTATGCCAGCCAGCGTGCAAAATCAGCTTTATTTATGCTAACGTATTCACGGAGCGCGGTGCTATAACTCAATAAAGTAATGGAAAAAAGATTATGGAGCAAATGAAGATTGCGCAATGCTCTCAGTGCTTCATTAAAATAACAGTGCAAATATGTAGCCATTACTGTAGTATTGCGTGACATTATCGCTGCGATTTGCGGAACGGGTAGATGCTCTTGGATATATGTATAAGGAGGACTGCTCTGTCAGTAACAATAGCCGCTTTTAGCGGCTAAGGGGTTAAATCGACATTGCGGCACGTTCTACGTATTTCATCTGTAGCAAACTTCTACTTTGGAAAATGTTCGATTTTCCGGAAGGAGGACAAACGTCTGCATGAAGACCGAGAAAACAAAAGGGAGATTTAAATCGGGTGACACGGGATGTCACTACCAAGTTTCTATCGTAAAATGAAATTTCGACGCTGAAACCCGACAAAAGTAAAAACGCACTTATAAGAAATGTCGAATCTTCTTGGGGAAAGTCGATGGTATAAGGTGAACGGATAAAATATATTGCACGGAGTATTATTCAATAATAAGTTTTAAAATACGCTTTTGATGGGGGCGCGGATTTAAATTTAATTTACGATTCACGTCGTCTAGTTAGAAAGTAACGTATAACTTTATTTTTTTTTTTTTTTTTTTTTTTTTTTTTTTTTAAGAAAATTTCTTTACGCAAGAAAAGATTCTTCTTTTCGTTACAAGCAAAAAATACCGAATTAAAATATAAGGAACGATATAATTAATGGACAAGCATTAGACGCAAAAAGAATAAAGCGAATCGAAAAAAGAAAAAAAATAGTACAACGTGTCGCGAAAAGTATTCGAATGCGAGAGGTGTTTCCGGGGAAAAATATATATCTATATTGTTCCCGTCGTAAATTCGTATCCTATTTACTATTCCAGCAGGATCTCAAACTCGCTACTCACTGAACTGGCATATCGATTCCCGCGGGATTCATTTCTCAATCGAATTTGCTCGTAAATGCACGCAGGAGATAGCAGACTAGCGATTGACCTGACTGAAATTTATGATCTCCGTAAAATGATCGAAATAGTTTTTCGGGGGTTCATGTAAAATGCATTGTATAAGATTTTGAATGCGCGAGAGAACAGTGGCGTGAAACAAGTATCGTTGCACAAGCTAACGTTAAGACTTTTTAATGGCAGATAGTTTTGGACGTTAATCACCTTCCCATTACTTCTAAATAGCCGGCTTTGAGTTGTTCCGGGGTTTAAGCCACGCATACTAATCGCTTCGCATTACACAGCTAGTTTCACAGAGTAATTGTAATTCAGATAAGTTATGCCCTAATCACTTCGTTATTCGACACATGTCACTTTTGCAACAGAGGGGATCTAATTTTAGGTTGATTCGACGTTCCGTTTTCCTTGGTTGGAAACTGCGAAAATTGGAGCGCGATGTTACGTCACATTTCACATTTTCTGTTAGAAATAACGCAGTTGTATGATAAAAATTCAAGAGTATGAGAAATGTGTTTGACTTTATAAGTCGGGAGCGTAGGGTATTCCTAGGAAGCTCACTACGGCCATTGTGCGCCGTCGAATGTATTTAATATTTTACGAAATGAGTTTCACGCAATAAAACGAGGAATTGAACGGGATATTATCGTGCCGCCTATATAGCTGCGCTCCGTCATGTATTTTCCTTGCCAGATTTCGCTGATGGATCCTTCTCGTAGGGAAATTGCTGTTCGTTCTAAGGGAGCTTATTTCGCTGATCTATCTCCTACGCACAAAGGTTGCGAGGAAGTATAAACAGCTGCTTAAAAACCTGATTTTCATAAATTTGAATTCTGAGCGGATGTAGTCGAATCAAGACCGTCCGTGAGATATATGTGCAACGCCATTCTCTGCGCGCGTATATGTATTCTATTTCTTCTCTCGCGTTGCCACAGCGCCAATAAGTTTCATTTCGCTGGCACAACATTTTCAACTTTAATTATAACAAGTACTTGTAATATAGAAACCAACTGTTTAAAAGCGCGAGCGAGCAACGTTATACCCCCGCCCTCTACGAAATGTGGTATTATTTTACACATTCAAAAGTTGGGATGTTCTTCTTCTAGTTACGCCGCGTCAAGTTCCATTGTAAAGTGTAAACTAATAGATAATAATTTCTACATAAATAACCTAACTTTCAATTCTTCCTGAGCTCGGCCGTGAAAACTTTAACTTAGTAATTTTAGGCACGTACGTAGATAATTGGACTCTCGCTGTAAAATTCAAAATTAAATTAACTCTCCTCCTTCCCCTCTTTTCAAGACCTTCCACGAGGAAGCTCTTCGAAGGACCGTATAAAGTTATGTGCAAGTACCTACGCTAAATCAGGTCACTTAACCATCGTCAAGTACATATAAGCTTTTATGTAAGCTTTGTATACAACAGTGTATAAAGATATGAAGTGCTAACAACGACAGAAATTAAATTTTGGGAAAAGACAAAAGAGTTGAGAACTTGAATAATTCAACTCGTGTATCAAGAGATTACAGTGTCGCAGCTTTTTCCTCATATTAACGACATTGTTCGTAAGCGTCTTAAGTAAACCCGCCGGTGCACAGTATCTTGAGAATTCGAGGCGTATCGTAACACGGGCGATTTCACAGAACGAGGACAATCGGCGAGAAAAGCGAGAAATTCTCGTTTCAAATTTCGATAGACCTTCCAGTTACAAAGCCCTTCCCCTTTTTCATCTCGACTTTATCATTTTTACGACGATGAAAGAACGCAGCGGATACATTGCGCTTCTTCCGTTTTACAGCCCTTTGTGTCTATAGCGATTAATCGTGTATCTCTTTTGCTGATATCTACGTAAACTGCCATAATGCATCGCTGTAAATGGTGCTTAATGTTACCGCAAAAATTTACAACAGTTACGCGGGCAAACCACTTTTCCATGTGGCAGATCTTCCAGTTAATTGCACATAACTTTGCTTGGGCTTTGTAAATTTACTGGTCATTTAACACGTTCCAATACTCCAATGATCAGAGTTGTAGCACACGTGACGAACAATGTGTGTATGAAGTATCAACTATGAAAATGCATGATTGAAATAATTACTATCACCACTAGGGCCCTAACACGTCGCGGACATCTATGTGTATATATATTAATTACAAGTAGACATATATTAATTAGAAATTATTCTATTGGTGACAGATTCCATTCACGTTAATTAAATTGCACACCGAAGCTTGAGCACGAATTTCAACTAAATTACGAAGTTAAAGCTGGAAAGAGGTATGATGCGGCCATGGAGAGGAATGTTTTCACGACGATACGTGACAGTTGTTGGAACAAACTAAATAGTTTCCACTGAGTTTATAGATTTCCAGGCAAATTGCATGCAACTTTTAGTAACACGCACGTATAGAGTTTAATGGAAACTCCTACGTTATTTATTACATTATCCTTTATCCGCATTAATTGCTCATGAATTGGAAAAAGAAAAAAAAAAACCTACATCTATTATTCAAGACCCGATATCGTTCTCTTTATTATTATTTAATGCTCGAGAATGTAAAATTATTTTCTTAGATATGGTTTTTTTCATTGTCGTGTTATAACCGAAACAATTTTGTGGTTGGTCGTTTACGTGTACAAATTAAGTGAGCAATTAATTCAGAATTCTTTGTCAATTACTGATGAAACGGAGACATGACATCGCAAAGTGTTCTGTCAAAGACCAATTCCAGGTCCATTACCACAATGGATAGACCGAAGGTTTGAGTGACACATAAAGAGTCAAGTGACGGATACTCGATATGACGCAAATTTTTATAATAAAAGTTTATTCAAATTCTCATTGTATGTATTAAAAGAAATTTTGATTCTTGCATATTAAATGACAGCCGTGTATTCGAATTATTGTTTCAAAAAGTTTATTTCAGAATATAATTTGATGATAAAATAAAAACGTGTACGAACGGTAATTATTTTGGTATTCATGTTACCGAAAAATGACGTAATCTCTTTCTACGTATTATAAAGAGAGAAAATTCTTTTAATATATCCCATGAGTATTTGCACAAGTAAAACCGAACCATTGATCCATAATTACTGAAACAACAATTGAGCAAGTTGAGCTGTACAATTAAAATTTCTCACTGTAAGTACGCACTTTATTATCCAATATCTTTTCGATTCATCTCCATCGAAAATTTATAATTTGACGTCATAATTCTATAAAATTATTCCCGCAAGAACTTTATGTTTTCTTTTTAATATCAGAATTACTCAAATGAAAAGTAAGAAAAGTCTTCTTTGGTGCTCAATTACTTCTAATTATATTTACTCTTTTTTCAGTAAATATCGAGATGGTAATTAGGTACGTGCTGTATTTCACGGTATTTTCAATCAACGTTATCACAATGTTTCTCCATTTATATCCGTTACAGAATTTAAAAAATGATGACATTTATCGAGTAGCCGTATTTATAAATGAAAACGTATCGCCATTTCGGATCGCATGGAACATATCACTTTAGGATGACACAAACAATCCTGTTTATTATCGTCAATACGGCGATATTAAAATTAAACTTATTTTTGTACAATCCAATGCTAACAAATTTAAGTATAAAAAAAAAGTTGTGAGCAATGTAAGATAATTTTTCCCTACTCGAAGCAACTCTTGACATTTTCATTTCGCAGCGAAAAAAGCGTGCGCGTTTGACTTAAATTTTGCAGAAACTATAAAGTTGAGTTTTCATAATTTATGCTTTACCTAAAGCCACGTACTAAACATGGCTGGACGTTTATTGATCTTGGTGCGTATAAATGTTCTCACATAAAAATTTTTTTTATTATTTTTAAACAAAGCGCGAACTTTTTTCACAAATTTCCACAAGTATTAACAAAAGGAAAATAATAACGCAACGATATTTTTGATCTCCAAAAGATGTATTGATGTAGATATATTAGATAATAGTAATGCCATTATCGCGTGGTATACACAGTAATTTTCATTTATCTCCAACTACGCTAACTGGTACTTGTACTAGAAGTATTATCCCACATGGGTGCGATGGACAACTTGCTTCCGGTCAATCTATTACTGCCCTATATACCGCGCATCAATACCTTTAGCAATTTGAAAGAGCATCCCCTAATCGATCGCGATATCCGACTCTCTTGTGGGCATAAATAAAAAATAAAAAAAATTATAAAGTTTTTTCTGTACATATTACAAAAAAAAAATCCAATTATAAATTTTTTTTATTGTAATGTTTTCTCATTTTGGAATTGGAATTGATGGAATTTTTCTTAAATGCTTTTTTGTTTTATATAAGCTTTTTTCTTCTGTATGCCCAAATATCATTTAAAAATGCCTCATGTAAATCTCTTTTTTTTAATGCACGAATTAATAAATAGGTAGAAAATTTAAAAAATTTAGCTACAAAACACACTTTGCTTCTATTATGTAGTTATTTTTTAAATTAAATTTAATGGAAACAAGATTTTATGAGATATTTTACAAAATTATTCAACTATACATTTCAATGATTTGTGTGCAGAATAGATATACCAAAAATATTGAAAAATTTCTAATTTTTGTAAATTAAATTAAATTTCACGCAGAAATATTCTACAATACGATTTAATTTGCATGGTTTTGAACAAGATTTGTACGGCATTTATTCCCTGTTGGCACATAGCGTGCTTTCTGTTCCCGAGAGAGCATGATGGAAATCTTTTACGATTTCGCAATTCCAATAATTGTCGATCGAGGTGGCCGCGATTTCATATCACTAGGCATCGGGATGGTATCAGTAGCAATTTTAAAGAACGACTCGCCAAGCGATATTTACGCGTCTCCGACGGATGCTCCTACACGATCAGTTATTTATAAAGCCATTCACGATAATCAATAACCTATGCCTCTCTTCCCTGTGCGGCGAAAATTCACTAACGTGCCAGAGCACGTCGAGCATCTCCGTCGCTATGGAGCGCACTTCGTCATTGTAATGGACCTAAAAACCTGCCGCAACCGAATTGTGACATACATAGAAACGAAATATCGCTCGTTCGTGCGCAAACGAATCTGAACGGATTAAGATATTTAGTTGATTTACGTGCGTAACGAGTATTCATAAACACGTACACCACCCACGTAAATATTTATAAACAATCGCAAATAACATTTCAATGGTAAAGAACAGGCGACGTATCTGGTAACAAATATTTCGCGGGAAAATGTAAATGTAAAAAAGAAAAAAAAACGGATAAAAGAGGAGAAGCGAAAGATCGTTCTCATATAAAATATAATTATTAAATTCAAGTGCTAAATTGAATCTTTTCTTTTTTATTTTATGCATTAACCTATTTTATCCATTAAAACAGTAATCAATACTCTAAGCGTATAAAATATTGGCTTTATGTAAAGTAAAATCAATACTGGTGAATAATAAAAAAATAGAGAGCAACATAAACAAGATTTCGTATGTCGAAATATAAGCTCCGCCACAAATTTGTTGCTAAATGGATAAATTGCATGTCGTATATCTAACATAGTGATTTATTCAAACATGCAACTTGTATATATGTACATGTAACAAAAAAAATTCGATTATTACGTAAATATCAGAAATGTTTAGAAAAATAAAATGCCCGTTTTGTAATAAAATATCAAAAACGCCAATGATTAGTAAATATTTCGTAAATTCGAGAATATTATTAAGAAGCGACAATTCGTAGTTACGTTTTTGCAAATTTAAATTCATGTTTTTTGTACGGTAGATATGATAACAAGTTTTTGTGTTAAAAGCTATTCCTGATTCGATATATAGTGATAGCTTTTTTTTATTCGATTACTTTTACGAGAGAAAATGCTGAAAAATATTTGAACGGCGTCACGCGATAGTCGCCCTGAAAAGAGGCGAGCGCGGACTATAGTGTCTGACCAAAGATACGTTCTAACTACTTCGTAACCGAAAAGGAACATCGACGTTCGCGCTATAACCGTCGCGTGAAAGCTCTCAGGAGACGCGTAACGCTTTTGCGTCCCGGGTGTATGCTCAAAACCCTCCCTTAACATTTGCCAAATTAAACTGCCGTTTCGACAATCGTAACAAGAGAGAATGGACCCACAGGAGAAGTTAATTCAGCATTGAATCTGTTGAAAAGAAAAGTTCATTCTCCGTCGGCAAATCACAAACCAGGCTCGATCGTGTTCGTAACTAAGCATTCTTCGTTAAAAATCCTTTCGGTGGTGTTTAGTTAAATTTTCACAGTACTCTGAATTTTACGAGTGCTATCGCGAGAATTAGGAAAAACTAAGTCAATTCACCTTGATGTAATCAATCTTGGAGTATATCCTCTAGGGGGGTAACTTCCTTGCGATCGCTGGCAAACGAGCAAAGTACACCAATTTATAGCCGTCCGAAGTCGCGGATATGGATTGCCGGCGGCAAGATCGCAGGTATCCTCCGGGGAAATAATAGAGCAAATTACGAAAGACCCGTTTTCCCTCGTCAGCTACTCTACCTACCTATCTACCCCGGGCGATCTCTCGCGCTCCGGAGTGAATCGTACAGAAATTCACAATGGTACTCGCCGGAAAACTCAACGTTCTCGAAGGTGATACGCATCTCTACGCGCGAATGACTTTCGATCGATCACAAAGAGTACCGAAGATCTCGATAGGAAATCCACCCGAGGCAGCGGTCGCATGAGACACTCGAAAACTTTCGCAGAGCATGCATCGCGTTTTACGGTCACCGTGTGCAACCCCCTTCGAGAACTCGCCGCGACGATCGTGCTGCATTGATGCGATCGGGAACCGAAACTCTCTTCCTCAAGGTTTGAGAGATCTCTCTCTCTCTCGTTTTAGACATTTAGTCTCGCGGATCGTGTCGTCGATCGTCACGGTGGTCGTGAAAGAACTTCCAAAAGAGCTCGCGGTTTGCCGAGGCGAGCTCTCGAAAGCTCGCACCGGGGGGTGGACACCCGTATCGTTTGCGGTTCGCCGAACGATAATCTCCTCTCTCGTACCTGAGATCGGTCGATCGGTGGCGCAGGGCGCGGCGGCATCGTCCCGTCGCAGCGCGGCGCCGTTCGACGAGCACTGAGCAGCTATTCTGCGCCAACCCGGTTGCGTCGACGTCGAAAAGACGCGGACGCGTACTCTCTTTCGCACCCTCTTCCCCCTCCCCCTCCCCCGTTCTCTCTTTCTCTCTTAGCTACCCTTTCATCCCCGTTCACCACGCCAGGCCTCTTTCTCTGATCGGTCACCGCGCGCGACGTGTCCTCTCGCTCTCGCCCGGTACCCGCAACTTCCCTCGATCTCCCTCGCTACGACTGACGACGCCAACCGCCACCGCGCGCCCACCCGATGCTGTTCCTCGTTTGAGCGCACTATCGCTTTGCGCAGGCTTCCGTCGAACGCGAGAAACTCTCGCTCTCTCTCCACCCTCTCTCCACCCTCTTTCTCTCGTTTTCCATGGGAGACGAAGGGAGAAGGCAAAAGATCTGGCGGAAAGGGTAAAAACGAGATAGTTAAAGAGACCAGCGCACGTCGAGGGGGATGCTGCTCGCAAGAGAGGGATAAAAAGAAAGGGGAGGCATTTTGTAAAACGCGTCGCGCGCCTCCGCTGCTTGATACCTATCTCTTCCCTTCTCTTTTTCCTTTGTCTCTCTTTCTCTCTCTTTCTCTATCTCTCTTCTGTCCGCTGTTCGGTCGTGATATCATTCCGCGGATGCAGAAACTTCTTGTTGGATGTCGTTAACCTCATGCTTATTTAATCGTTTTTTTTTTCTTTTTTTTTTTTTTTTTTTTTTCTTGGCTGCTTAGGTTTTGTTTGTCATGCGTTGCATCGCAGTTTAATAGCGGTCGATTCAATTGAATATAGTTACTCGGAAATGCGCACAGTGCCATCCTTCGTGTCAGAGTTGCATCGTGCATTCTTATCTCGTGGGTTTAATTACTCGGCGTGATGGGAACCTAAACAAGTACGTTATCTTTATTGCGAAACATATAAATGACGCTCGCACCGTTCCAGAATCAGGGTCGCTTATATGTGCGAGGCGTACTTCTTTTCATTCTAAAGTGAATTTGCCAGAGCTGAAAATTTAATTAACTATTACTTTTTTTTTTGTGTGTGATCTTTTAATCACCGGTAAGATCATATCTGACATACTTAAATAGAGACTCCGTTAAAGCTGAATCCACGTCCCTCACGTTATCTGATTCTGGAGAACACGGATGTCGTTTCATAGAATTTCTAACTTTATAAATGATACAGGAGATAAGGATTATATGTATACTTTTGAGCATATTCACTGTAAAAACTTGCTGAAGATTGTACTATAAGTACGCCGCGCTGTTATCAAAAATTCTGCGAAGCGTATCTGTTCACAACTAAAATTGCACCAGAGTTGGGTCGGTGGAAATTCAAATATTTGTAACAAAAATCGCGATCTGCTCTCTATCAACTTTTCGATACGCCATCACGAGGGATTTGTACAGGATTTATATCCCACATTCAAATGAGGATATAAAATTATATTATCCTCTTATCTTTTAGCCGGTAAATTTATGACATTTAGACAGCTTTGGATGTTCATAATGCATAATTCGTATATGGATGGCAAAGTTATAAAAAGGTTTTATCGACGAGACAAATCAGCTGTAAAAGAAAAAAAAAAGACCAAAAAAAAAGAATGACCTGCAAATAATCAAAAGTCATCTTTTTTTCCGCTTATTTTTAATTAATGAATAAACGAATGCTTTTTAGACATCTTTATTGTTTCTTGGCTTACAAGTGACAAATATAAAAGTTAATAGATAAAGCGTAACAATTGGGATTGGCGTCACGTAACCGACAAATCGATACTTAGTAAACTATCGAAGGCATTGAAACACTTCTCTATCAATCGAGACAGATCGTTGACAATAACGAGTAGATAGTTCCGCATGTACAATACGTTTGATAATGAGAAGGACGTACTGGATGTCGATATCGGCGCGCAGGACATATTATGTCGTGTGATTTATAATCTATCACAGATTTACCGAAATTAACTGTCAGACGCAGGTGCGCAAATTGCATTATGAACGTGCGCATGCTTTGCTGCTTTTTCTACGCGTAGGCTGCATAAATCTGTAAAAAACAAAGAGCGATTTGTTTTACAAGTCAAATTATGAATTGTTACGTTATTTTGAAATAATTACTCGATCGTATAACAATTTCACGGGCCAGCGTTTATCAAAGATATTTGAGATTCCTCGGGGTTAATATCAACCGAATTTCTTGACCAAAGTAATACGTTATTCCCGCAAAACACAAGTTTGTTCATTAAATCTGTTAAAGAGAGTCCGTTAATAAACATGAGCTAAGCGACTAGAGATTTATTCAAGTTTATTCAAGAATTATACGAGGAAGAACACGGTTAAAGGGATTTTATCGGACTCGGACAGCGTTGCTAAAGTATTCGTATTATATATCCCTTTGTACGAGCTTCCATTCAGCTTGTAAGCTACTCGCGACAAGGGATTCTAAAGGGGATTTATTTATAAGTTAAAAGCAGGAGCAAGAAGGATGACTTTCGATTATTCGCTTGTCACTCTTTCGGCTGACAGGTCTCTTCATTGACGGATTTATTTCGCTGATAGATCACTTTTGCGAAAATTTCTGCGCCATTTATATACGTATAAATTACACGCTCTTATTTACTCAGAAGTAATTTGAGCAGGTAATTAATTTCGTGCTATCAGTCAACGTTACCGTGACATCGTTGATTTTATTAATAAAATAACAAGAATAACCCTCGCTCGCACATTTAATAGCTCGCGGAATACGGAATAGATGTCTTATCGCTTGTATATATATATATTATATAGATTGTTAAAGAAGACGCATCATTATAATTTGTGTGTAAAAATAAGCTCTAAGCTAAGCGTTGAAATGGAAATGTATCTTTATTTGCCGAATTTTTAGAATCTATCTTACCCACTTTCTTGCTTTCGTTGCTCCACCTGATCTTCCCACGAGAGAAATCCGTTCTCTATGTTATTCATGTTTGTCCTACGGGGAGCGTAAGCGAGCACGATTTATTTGTAAAGATACATTTTCGTAGCGTCTCGTAAGAATCATTGTTTTATAAGAGAAGCTTGGTTTGGATTTTACGTGTCGCCGATCGAGAAGAATTTTGATAAATTGCACAGTGTGTATATGTATACATACATATAATGACATGTAATATCTATCACGTTATGCATGACGTAATGACACGCGGTCAGTTATAAATCCGATAAGAATCTTGGAAAACACGAGCAATAATGATATGTGTTTCAAGCACTTTAATATGCGGGTAAACGTATCACTTTAATTACATTTTAGATTTCATTAAGTTTTATTTGCTATCGGCGAGATAAGCATTTTGTACAAGTAAAGAAAGTGAGTAAATGGAGTAAGGAATATGTTTTCCTTTAAATATCCAATACACATTGCGCAATATGCGACGCACATATAAAATAGGTAGCGTCGTGTAACACTTGATCGCTTTATCGAATTTAGATCGGCTCGTGACGCAAAGTAGAAAAAGAATGGGCATGTTATCAGCGGCCGCTGTTTGCTCGATTCGCAATCTTTGAGGTCGAAGTTCACTGCCGAGGCGGTTCGCACAAAAGCGATTCCCGTCCGTAAACTCGGACTTTGCGTAACCCCGGGACCGCGATTGGGAAATGCTTGGAAAAACGATGGATCCTAAGGTCGGGAGTGACGCTTGTCCGGATCAGTATCGTCGAAGAGGTTCCTACCTCCGGCTTTTACCCTGGCGTATCTCGTTTACTCGGCGCGTCTTTAATCTAGCCGCGATAACGATGTCTTTCAAAGTGATTCCGTGTAGAAAGCAGTAGTGTGTCGTTGACCATTGCTGCGACCGCTCTACCTCGGTGACGAGGTACGACAGCCCCGTCTCTCTCTTCTCTTATCTCGTGTGTAACAGTTTCATTTTTTTTTCTCCACTTTTTTTTTTTTTTTTTTTTTTTTTGCATTTTCTCCGCTTCTTCTATCAACCTGGCAGAATCGGCAAACAAGTCAAATCACTCTACTGCGACGTACATTGACATTTTTATTTTTCCTTGGCCAGCAAATATCTATAACACACCGTTGAATATTTTTTTACCTTTTGGTGGATTTTATTACGTCGAGTAAACGACCTTTTTACGCGAGTAGTTACCGGTGATACGTCGCAGAATCAATAGGTGGTCGTTAGACGATAATACTCGGGCGCAAGTTTGCCAAATGACGACTTCCAGTACCGGAAATTTTTGAAAATCAATTGGGAGAGAAAGAGAGAGGGGAAGTCAGGCAGGATTAATTGTGCTTCGCAAGAAGATTACCGAAGAACAGTCATGTACTCGATTTTGCTACTAACGAGATCCGCTCGACTCGGCAACGCGCCACGAAGACTAACTTCATCGCTGGAGCAGCACTTACCGCAGCTAACAGTACGTGAAATTACTATGCATGACTTCTGTCGCCGCATTTATTGTCGGTAAAATGGTACATATGTAAAAAAAGATAAATTTAGTAGCATTGGTTATAAATTCGCGAGGCACAGCTTTACGTCGGTTCTACGCTCGCAGACTTTATATACGCGCAGCGTTTTAAAGCTTATTACGTCCATACGCTCAGGGTATCGTCTTTCCGAGCCCGTGAAGCATGTAATGCCGTGGTGGTTTCGAAACGTTGTTAAGAAGAGTACAATGTGCACCGACGTGTGTAACGAGTTTTATTACATCACACCACCGATACGGACACGCAATGTGACAGACAGTTGTCCGTCGATGGAACTTGGTCTCCCGGAAACAAACGTGTTCGCTCGTCCGCTATCAGTCGAATGTGCATATAAACGTGTCCATAAGGTGAAAAATGACCGATTTCGTCGATAACCTGCGCGATTTATAGGGAGGCATCGATTTGCTCGTACGTGTTACGTTTTTATGTGGCCAAGCTGAAGCGTGATAATACACACGACGCGCCTCAGCGATAACGCTGGATGTCCATCGAATCCAAGTCGGATGACACTTACTGTTATTAATATAAAATACAGTATGCACGCGACAAGATAGACATACATGTTTAAAAATAAAGATTTAAATGATTAGAAATGGGTAAATAATAATAATATGTTAATATAATAATACGATTCCGAATTTGTCATGTATACAGGTACTTAATTCTTCTTTTTTACCGTCGTTGTAAAGTATTTTACGCATTAATAACGTCAAATTTTGCAGAAAATATGCCTGCGCACTTATCAATTACTAATTTTGTAAATGAAATTACATAGCGATGTACGCGCGAAACATTGCATTTTTTTTTCTCTGTCTCGAGTAATATACAGCCAGGAACTGATATATATAAAAATAGAACGCAAAGATAAGCGGGTTACGATATGATTTATAACGCGCAATTGGTAATCGCGTAACGGAACATCTTTGTATTTGCGAAATACGCGTTTATGTCACAAGTAATTGTGTTTGTTTTTGTATCGAAATGAAACGTCTTGATGAACGTGGGAAGTACACGAGAAACTAATGTTTTCTGTCAAGATTCTGAGTTAATTGCGTTATCTGGTTTACAGTGAGAAAATAAGATACGGAAAATCATGCAAACAAATCGTAAACAGATATTTGATACTTAGTCATTTTCTATGGAAATTTTTAAGTAATTTATTATCATAAAATTATTTCTCGCTGACTGAAAAGATCGTTATCGGTATGAGAGGCAATAGCGATATACATTCTAATTAAACCTGTATTCCTATCAAACAGCTCGACAAAGATTAAATCTTTAATATCTGTCAAATATGACAGGTTTGGTTCTTTAAAGATGTAATTTTAAAATAAACTTAAACATTAATAAAACGCTTGTTAATTAATATTATGTTCGTAACTGCGAAAGGTGCAAATAAAAATTTAAGAAAGTCTGAAATCAAATCTGTCTTATATTGCGCACTGAACTTGAAAATGCAGACGTTACATTAACGATGAATATTTTAATTATTAAATGTAAAAATGAAGAATCGGTAACATTATTACGTATAAAGATAAGATACAATGATAATTTTTATGCTTAAGCAACGATTGGAAAATACCACGCGCCTCGTGCTTTGACCAATTCAATGATTACGAGAACAAAAACAATTTTTCTTGCTTACGGACGTAATTTAATTCCAAACATTCTTGCAAACTTTATTAAACATATCGCGTAATTATGCCGAAATGAATATAATTGATCTAAGAATGAGCAGACAGCCTCTTACTCACGGTTTCACTAATCTTTACTAGCGTCTTATAGCGTTAAAACTTGATAATTTCTTCAACGAAGGTTCTAAACTTTCCAACAATGCCAGACTTCTTTGTTGCATAAGCGTACAGAGTTTGGTTGCTAATAACATCTTACTTACACATGGCGAGTGCTTGTCAAGCAATTTTTTTACATCCTCTTTTCCATTAAAACAATCATTTATTTAAAAAATTTTATTTATTTTCTCTCCCACTTTTTATTCCTTACAGCTGTTTTCTCATCACGACCTTATCTTATTTGTCATAAAAAACTTTTTCAGAGTAACGGGGTGTCGCAAGGGTACATACGGAGAGGACTCCAAACGTCGGAGAGACCACGAAGGCAACAAACCTTTACAGAGCGCACAGAATTGAAATACGCTCGCCGACTAGTAATCAAGCTCGGTAGCGCCGTAATAACGAGAGAGGATGAACACGGTCTGGCTCTTGGACGTCTGGCCTCTATCGTCGAGCAGGTAGCGGAATGCCAGATCGACGGGCGCGAATGCGTCATGGTGACCAGCGGGGCGGTCGCTTTTGGCAAGCAGAAACTCACTCAAGAGCTTTTGATGTCTATGTCAATGAGGGAGACCCTGAGCCCCACGGATCACACGCGAGAACATGCAGGTACACGATCTTTTAATTTTAATTTTATATTCCGTCTGGAAATTATTTTCAACCCCGGTTAAAATAATAAGACAATTGCCACGATAATTATTCAACGTTATACTTTATAATAATGTTGAAAAACTACAATAGCTAGCTGTTTATTTACGCCTCAAAGCAATTAGTATTTTAATTAGCGAGGAGACATTATTAATTTCTCCGATATTCTTTTCAACTTTATCTCAGTTATTTGAAATTGTTAATATTATACGTATGCCGTATACTCGCGAAAGCGTAATCTGTCTGGACGTGACAATTTGACGCTCCCGAGAACTATTGATCATAAGTCCTTAAATTAAAGTTGACCTATTTTACAAGTAATGAACCTCGTCTCTTTTACCCTCTTCTTAAGATGGGCCACTCAAATGCCGATGCTGGACGCGGTAATTAGCGCGGGACTATGCCGTACCAATTTCATGTTCCCTTGCACACACGTTCATCCATCTGACACAATATCTAGGATGCGACGCACTCGGTAGACGCTCGGTTTAATTAATATTTTCATGCATCAATGATAAGAGGCGAATTTCATATAAACGTACACGGATAAATTTCCATTAGCGTAATTGAAATTAAAATGCGATAATCTTGTACCTCATTATTTTTTTAAAGATTAGACGAATAACACTTCTGATCGATAACATTTTCATAATTCTGATTAACGATATACGCCGTAAGTCGTGCGCACAAAGGGATTATAATACGGTTGAAAAAATGCACTTTATTTTATTCATGCAATTTTCGCTCAGAGTTTACGCGAGCAGCATTATTACACGTATTACTTTCAAGCGTGTAATCGTTAGTATACGTAACTTGCACAGTTGATCATTTTGCATATGTTACGAGATGACGTTATTATAAACCAGCTTCCTCAAACAGCATTACATATGACAATGATACCATATGTCTTTAAACAAAGTAAATTATATCTCTAATACTTTATTAAAAATGTTAACTCGAGTGAAAATAAACTCTCTGACGTCAGAAAGATTTATTATTAATACATGTATGAAAAAAAAGGGAATATTCCAATAAATTTTAATAAATAAAATTGCGACGTCGCGACGCGAGTAATGATTGATTCGTTGAATTATCGTTTTTATATAGAAACGAATATTTCACGGGGGCATTTAATATGCATTGATTTTCAGAAAGAACAATAGCTCTATCTTCTTCGGTAACGAATTTTCTCCCCCTTGATATACGTGATAGAAATGCTCTTATTGGTATTACAATCAAGGCTATTCTTCACTAACGATTCATTGATTTGACGCGGTATATATGTGCCAAGAGTATAGCATAAACAATTCACAAATGGGACATTAATATTTTTACGAGACAGGCGAACGAATCAATTAAGGAAAAACTGGGTCATACATTTTAATATTTATCTAGTTATTACAGAATTACAGAATTATTAAAAAAAAAAGAGCACATCCGCCATTTGAAATATATAGCGGAAGAGGGTAAAATATTTCTTCAATAAATTGCACTGCCAAGCTGTTGAAGAGACGTTAACAAGCTTCTTTCTTGAGATGATAAATAACCGTTTGAAAATTCTGGAAAGAAGAAACAGTCGATCGTCCATAAATTGAACTGTCTGTAAGAATACCCAAGCGAGAAGTGTTAACGTTCTGATAGTAGTTTCAAATATCTATCTAGGCAGCCTGCCAAGTCTGCAATGTCCGGTCTGTCTATCTATAGATATAGATATATAGATATAGATTGAGCTAACAACTGCTCGACAACGAATCTCTGTGGAATTCTATTTGTCCTACGAATCTTGTCGAGTGCATCTTTCGATCGATGCGCATGTTCGAGAGCAATTTTCTTCGATGTCTCGCCAATTGTCCGCCCACTTGTTTTCTTACTTTCGTTTTATTGTTTATCAAAAACCGTTTTTCTTTTTTGTTATTCTTAAAACTTGTTCAATTATGCTATAGATTTTTTGCTATTTATTATTAAAAAAAATTAAATGCTGGATAATTGATAACTTAAATATTTTTAGGAACCATGCTGGAACCTAGAGCAGCTGCCGCAGTTGGTCAATCAGGCCTCATGTCTCTCTACGACGCGATGTTCGCCCAGTATGGAGTGAAGATCGCTCAGGTCCTGGTTACCAAGCCCGACTTTTATAACGAGGAGACACGGAAAAATCTCTTTAGCACATTGAGCGAGCTGATTAGCTTAAACATTGTACCAATCATCAATACAAATGATGCTGTGTCTCCGCCACCCGATGTCGACGAGGAAGTCGCGGGCGGTGGTGGCAGGCGAGGAATATCCATTAAAGACAACGACTCCTTAGCGGCTATGTTAGCGGCCGAGGTCCAAGCAGACCTACTGGTCCTTATGAGCGACGTTGACGGAATTTATAATCTTCCACCTTGGCAAGACGGTGCGAAGATGTTACACACGTTCAGCTCCGATCTGAGAGGTACCATTAAATTCGGACAAAAATCGAAGGTAGGCACGGGCGGTATGGACTCAAAAGTGAATGCCGCTCTTTGGGCAATGGATCGCGGCGTTGCGGTAGTTATTTGCAACGGCACGCAGGAGAAGGCTGTTAAGAGCATCATGTCGGGCAGGAAGATCGGGACGTTCTTTACGCCGGCTACCAGTTCATCTACTCCTGTCGAAGTAGTCGCCGAAAATGGTGAGACTTGCAATTTTTTTTTCATAAAAAGTGTGCTATTTTCCTCGAAATTATTACATATGTATATATTTTTTAATGAAAATAAAATTTCAGCCCGCATTGGTAGTAGACTGCTACAAGCATTACAACCTGAGGAACGGGCCGAGTGCATTAAAATCCTTGCAGGCTTGCTTGAGTCGAAACAGTCCGACATCCTAGCGGCGAACGCGCTGGATTTGGAGGCCGCGAGTAAAAAAAATCTAGCAAAAGTTCTGTTATCGCGATTGTCTCTAACACCGGCGAAGCTTAAATCTCTCAGTGCCGGCCTGCATCAGATCGCTGACGATTCATTGGATAATGTAGGTCGCGTGCTTCGTAGGACCAGATTGGCCGATAGTCTGGAACTAGAGCAGATAACGGTGCCCATCGGGGTGCTGTTGGTGATCTTTGAATCCAGGCCGGACAGCTTACCGCAAGTAGCCGCTCTGGCCATGTCCAGCGCTAACGGGCTTCTTCTGAAGGGCGGCAAAGAAGCAGCCCATAGCAATAAATATCTGACGATGCTCGTGAAGGAGGCACTCGACAAGTTCGGCGCGTCGAACGCTATTTCACTCGTATCCACGAGGGAGGACGTTGGCGATCTTCTTTCGATGGAAAAACATATAGATCTAATCATTCCTCGTGGTAGTTCGGACTTAGTTCGTACTATCCAAGAGCAATCTAAGCACATACCTGTCTTAGGTCACGCCGAAGGTATCTGCCACGTTTACATCGACAAGGATGCGGATCTGGCGAAAGCCATAAGAATCATCAGAGATTCCAAGTGCGACTATCCCGCTGCGTGCAACGCTATGGAGACGTTGCTGATACACGAAAGCCTTATGAGCAGCAGTTTCTTTAGTGACGTATGCAGCACGCTGCATAAAGAAGGAGTGAGTCAGCTTTCTTTGGTTGAGATATATTAAAAATAAAAAACAGAAGGATTTACTTGATTTTTTTTTAAGTATTAAAAGATTCACCAATAGTAATTACGTTTTAAAGAATAAAAAAAAATTATTTTTGGTTTCTTGTTCGTGTCGCACAGCAGTATTTCGTATACTTCACATTTGTAAAAACTTTCATCAAGAACTTTTCATCGAGGTTTTACAAAATGTTGAAAGTTTGTATTCAAGTTACACTAAGATATATATTGGTTCCTTTGAGGCGAAATAGAAGAACTTGATCTTTCCCACTTTTTCCATTCTTTCTTGAAACATAAACGAAAGAAAATTTATTACGTACTAATTTTATATTTTATTACTCGTTGTTTCGTTCTTGCTATTGATTAAAATTCTTTCTATATTGATCGTAACCGAAGCTTTATTAACATTAAGTCGGTTATAAATGTATTTTTAAGATGTATAGTAAAAGAATATTTTCCAGGTGAAAATCAATTCTGGTCCAAAACTAAGAGAGTTGCTAACCTTTGGTCCGCCTGCCGCAAAAAGTATGCGAATCGAGTACGGTGCACTCGAATGCACTGTAGAAGTAGTTTCGGACGTCGACGATGCTATCAGTCACATTCATAAATACGGCAGTAGTCATACCGATACCATTGTCACTGAGCAAACCAGCACAGCGGCGCATTTTCAACGAGAGGTAGACAGTGCATGTGTCTTCCACAACGCCAGCACCAGATTCGCCGACGGTTACAGATTTGGTCTTGGAGCGGAGGTGATATTCCTCACACAAAATTGATTTCTCGTTAAAGAATAAAGAATATCTACAATTAATTATACATAATTTTTATCAACGTATCCGTAAAATTGTACACGCAATTTGTTTTTTAAAGGTCGGTATTTCCACGGCACGTATCCATGCACGTGGACCGGTGGGAGTAGACGGGCTGTTGACAACGAAATGGATTTTGAAAGGTGATGGACACGCGGCTGCAGATTTCGCCGAAGGAGGTAGTAGAACTTGGCTTCACCAACCTTTACCCCTGACAACATGAATCAATTATTTGAAATTTTGTGATTTTAAAATAGCTATAATCGTTTATAAAATAAAAATAAGTTTTCTTAAAAAAAGAAAAAAAAAATAGTACATGTGAGATGTTGGAAAGTATAAAAATCGAAAAAACTCGGGCATGATTGATTACGAATAAATCAAATAAAGTACTATCTTGTATAATAATCTTTTACATTGGACATGCAACGAATAAAAATTAAAAGTTACGATTGTACCGATATCATTTATATTAACAAACTTGTATGTAGAAAAGGATAGCCCGACGTCATAGCTATGTGATAGCTGTGATATTTAGAATAATTGTAATTACGTAATTCATAAAAATATAATTTTCATTTACTAATAATATATTAATAAATTAATATTATAAATTATTATAAACTTATTTTTTATTTATATTTTATTTTTACTACAAATAATTCAAAAAAATAAAATAAAATAAAAATGTATGTTAATAAAATATACTTCGATAAAAAATACTTGAATATAATTAAGAATGGAAAAAGGTAAAATATTTGTTAAATGGAAAAAGTAGTTTTGTCAGTATGCGAAGTTTGTAACAGAAGTTTTAAAGGATGTATTATCGTTCTCTCCCTTACAAAATTTCAATGAAAGTTTATTAATATCGTAACAGTAGCGTCTTGCTCTTTCATCTTGAAATGCACTTAACAAACCTAGGTACGAGAGTTCGGATCCTGCAGTTAACACGTTTGCGACTCTTTGTTGAGGATATAAACGTCGGCACAGCAGTAGTATGCTATTGAACAGGCAGGTGCCCTAGTTATAAATAACGTCGAAAGTTTATACGCGATTATAAAACCTATTTCACGGAAGACATATTTCTCTAAAACACAATATAAACGTTAATAATATTTCTGCACATTTTGAATGCAATCAAATACATTGCATATTAAAAAAGAATTTTAAAAAATATATTGTCAATATAAACCAAAAAAAATTATGGATGTTTAATTTTTATAAAAATTTAACATAAAGAATTACAAGTTATATTTAAAATATAAAATTCATATAGTACTTTACATTCTATGAAATTACAATATATATGACAAATGAGATATTTTCACATAAATATTTTATGTATAGCAATATTATTTTTTATGTGATACTGAGACAAATTTTATATCTTCAGCTTGATTTTAAATAGAATTATTCTTTTACATTTTATTCTGGAGCCCATAATTTGAAAGTTCTGTCGTAGGAACTAGTTGCAATGAATTTATGATCGGGCGACACATCCACGGACATGACTTTTCCATCGTGACCTGGTAACATCTTGAGAGGCTGCCATGTTTTGTTGGACCAAATTTTGGCTGTATTATCATAAGATGCAGTAACCAAGTATTGTCCTTCTGTTCTCTGATACTTCACGTCAGACAACAAATTAGTATGCGCTGGTATCGTGTATATACAAGTTCTCTTTCGCAAGTCCCATATCTTGCAAGTGTTATCTTCGCTCGCCGTTGCTATATGAAAACCGTTTGGCGAGAAATCGATACCGAAAAGGGATGTTAGATGACCCTCCATAAACATTATACATCTACCAGTCCGCAAATCCCATACTCTGCCGAATGAATCGTGACCACCAGTAGCACAAACACTTCCATCGCATTGAAAACTAAATAAATATGCAGACAAATTAAAAAAATATATTAATAATAATTTAAATAAGTATATGTAAAGAAATATATACCTAATACAATGTACAGCTCTAGCATGACCTTCTTGGTGAAGAACTTCCGCTTGTTGCTCTAAATCCCACAATCGCCAAGATGCGTCGTAACAACAAGTACCAAGAAATCGTCCAGACGGATGAAAGGCTATCCTTGACACTCTATGAGGTTCATGTCCTTCCACTTCTGCCAATGGTTCTTCGCCAGTACCACCGCTCCATAATTTTACACTGCCTGTTATAAAATTCATGTATAGTTAAATAGTATTACCATAATGTCATATAACTTTATATAAAAAAAACTTAAAAAAAAAAAGACTTGATTTAAAAAACCAGTCACTACTATGAATTCTAATAAATAGTAGTGGCAACTATTACTATAATGTTATGCATACCATTTCCTGCACAGGACGCTAACACGCAGGTTTGCCCTGCGTTATCACCTACCACATCTTCGGTTATCGTAGCTTTTGGGTGAAAAACAATACAGCCAACATTACAATTGTGTCCTTGTAAAGTACGTAACAAAGTACAGTCGGGTACAGACCATAACTTGCATAAGCCTGACCATGAAGCTGTAGCAAGGATTTTAGAATTAGGGCTGAACTGGCAAAAAGAAATAGGTCTTCTGTCGCCGATTTGAGAGCAATGAATGCTCAATGCTTGCAGCTTCTTCAAAAGTTCTTGTCTTTTTGCAGTACGAGTTGCAGCTGGTAATGAAAGATCTTCCCTTGCTTTATCTAGCCGTGCTTTTGCTCTGGGTAATGAATATGCTATAAATACATACAAATTAGGTACAGTCTGCTGTTTAAAAATTCAAAAATTTACATTTTTATAAAAGTTGAATACCGTATAATTTTTTTTACCTGCTATCCATGATCGTGCAATCTGCAAAGAATCAGGACCCTCATGATACCAAGTTGACTCTGTATCTTTCTCAATTGGATGAGATGGTTTATCTTCTTCTTCATGTTTCTTTTTAATAGCATCTTCTCCCACACTGGCTAATAATTCTCTTAATCTTGTCCTTCTATCTGCTGGACCCTCTCCAAATAAACAAATTGGTTCTCCCAATTGTCTTAGATGCTTTTTTACTTCAAAGTCATCTGTAGATACATTAATTTGTCTGGCTTTTTTCCTACGTTCAAATTCTTCCAGCAATGCCTGTCGATCTTTGGACATTTCATCCTCCAGCTCCATATATTCATTTGAGATATGTATATTTCCCCCTGAGATGGAAACATTAACAATATCATTTGTATTTGTGATTTCCTTTTCTTCATCTGCAGACTCGATTGCTGCAACAAGTCGTACACGTTCCGCTTCTTCCAAGGATCCATAATGAACAGTTTTTTGTTTCTTTACGTAAACTAAATCCTCGTCGTCGGACATCTTAAAAGATCGATTGTTGTCTCTGTGATCTTATTTTGCTATAAATAAATTATATATTATTATGATTAAAACAAGTTTATATCTCAGATTTACAATGAAATATTGAAATAAAGTGACTGAACAGTAACTAAAATTATATTGTTACAAAGGCAAAGCAAAAATCTAACCTAACCAACAGCGTGTACTTTAATGCTAATATTTACGTTGTGCAATTAAAACTTAACGAATAAATTCATAATTCCGTACAATATTTGCACATATTTTAAAAAGTTTCGCAACTTATATATCTAAAACATTTGTATATTGTATAAATAATATTTAATTACATTTATACGTTGCAGTACATGTTACTCACGTGTATTCACATACAATTTCATTTTTACTGTGTAAAAATGTTTTACGAAGTTACTCTTTTGTTAGTAAGAAACACATTAACAATCAAATAAATAATATTTAATCTTCAATACAATTAAATAAAGATGCCAATTTAATCATGCGATCATATATTGATGATTGAGAAATTCAAAACAGTTTTGTTCAATTCACTGCACTGAGAAAGTGAGAATATGTTGTCTCCAGTGGTTCTAGTTTTTCGCGACGCTCCCAACACTACCTCGTGTAGGTATCCGCCTTCTTCCCCTCACGAGCATTTATGTGCCAGGCGAAGAGACAACCCTACAGCAGAGAGCCCAAACTCGGAATCGCGACTTTCACGCGTGCAGATGCAGAGGCTCGTCCGTGTGAAGCCAGCGCTTCGGCTGCCGTCGGATAGAGGAAAAAGACAGAGCTATACATTGTCTGTTCTACTCTTTCGCGGATCTGCGGTAACTGCCGGCGACGCCGCGAAAGAGTAGGACAGACAATGTATAGCTCTAGCCTTTTTCTTTAT
Organism: Cardiocondyla obscurior; assembly: GCF_019399895.1. Lineage (NCBI taxonomy): Eukaryota > Metazoa > Arthropoda > Insecta > Hymenoptera > Formicidae > Cardiocondyla > Cardiocondyla obscurior. Next base: position 4,883,847 of record NC_091864.1, read on the forward strand.
CCGACGGCAGCCGAAGCGCTGGCTTCACACGGACGAGCCTCTGCATTTGCACGCGTGGAAGCCGCGATTCCGAGTTGGGTTCTTAGCCCTACTACACCATTCCATTCTTTCCAAAAGAAATAAATAAATATTTGTACAGTTTATAACACGCATATATTACAATGATAACAAATTAATACATATATAATTACAATAGAGCAATTGTAATATATTGTATTTACAATAATTTTTTTATTATCTTAACAGACGACACAAATTTTAATATAAATTATAGCACTTTTCCGTTTTGAATTTCATTATATACGTGTTAAAAATTAGCATTACGTACAAATTTATACGATTAGCTTGTAAAAAAGTATGGATTCTTATATTACTTTAACTGTAAAAAATGATATACACGTGTTCATGTGATAACGATGAATAAGTGAGTAAAACAAGGACTTATATTTCTTGTACATACATTCTGTTATTAATGTCTACTGAAATAAAACTAGCTATGTTACACAGAACCCTGCTCCATTTGGTGGTTGAGCAGGAATACCACGTCTATTCATACGACAAGCATGTTCTTCTAGGCGTTGAGCAGCGATATTATTGTCCTGCTTGTTGAAGCTCCACAAACGTTCGGCTGCTGCACTTGCTCGTGGCCAAATCCTTGGATGCACGCTATTCCTGAAAACAGTAGCTCAGTGAAAATGCTCGTGCACTTTAGAATAATTTTCTTAAGAAAAAGAAATAATTTATATTTATATATTTGCGTAGAAACAAACAAAACAAAAAGAAAAATAGAAGAAATAAATTTACTTGTCGACGAATTCTGCCCACATACAAGTCTCGCCACCGAGCATTAAATGTGTGGCATTTGCTGCATTGGCAAAATCAAAAGGATCACAATTATAATACTTTTCCCAATCACCACCACCAGCGATGTGGTCCAAATACCAACAAGATGACAGCAAAACTGGATGTCCTGCCAACGTCGCTCTCTCTAATTCCTGTTGCCAGAATGGCAATTTCCAAACGTGCACTACAGTGCTTTCAGGTAACACAACTCCGTTATCAAAAACCTATTAACCATACAATTTACATATTTTTATGTACTAAAATGTTTAATAATTATAGTAATAATAATTTTATAAGCATTAACGCTTACGTTTTTAATAATTAAATTTTTGCAATAAAAAAAAAGCAAAACAATTACCTCTTGCCACACAATAGTGTTAGCGTCTAAGGAACTGCTGATCACGAGCACCTTAGCTATATAATCGTTCTCTAGTAGCTCGTACTTCTTAGACATATTATGCTCCTTCATATATTCAGCAATTCTTGGATTGCTGTCCCAGCAATCAAAAGGTACTTCGTCGCCGCCTAAATGGAGATATTGATCTGGAAATACTTGCACTATCTCGGAGAACAAATTTCGTACGAAGTCATATAAAGCTGGATTTGTAGGATTCATTGGACCTAGTTTACCATTCAATTTTCCCGAAGAATCTAAAAAATATACAAATGAGTTAATGTACATTGCTTAAAAAAAAAAAAAAAAAAAAAAAACTACTTTTTAACATGTGCAGCGTTTATTGAATTAATGCGATTGATTAATAATTAAATAATTTTCTCTTTATTTACCGTAACATGGTGTTAGGAATTCCGGATAGGCCAGACCCCATGATCTAGTGTGTCCAGGTGTGTCGAACTCGGGCATAACTCGAATCCCCCGTAATCTCGCATAATTAACAACTTTTTGTACGTCATTAGGCGTATAGATCATCGAATGATGATAAGCGCCTTTGGCGGACAGATCGGGATATCTGGTACTCTGATAAGGGAAACTGTTGTCGTCGACGATGTGCCAATGAAGGACATTTAGCTTATTGTACGACATAGCGTCCAGTGTCAACAATATGTCAGATAGGGGTAGATAATGACGAGAGGTATCGAGCAAGAGACCGCGATGCGGCAATTTTGGTTCGTCCAAAATAGTCTGGCATTTTACTTTCAACTGTAAGTAATATGCGATTAAATGCAATCGTTCAAACTTTTATCTGAAATATCACTGAAGAATGTAAAAGAAGCCGTATACGTTTCACATTGAAAGTGAGGCTTTTCCATTAATCAGTTTCATTAAATCGGAACGAGTATTATTGATATTTTTTTATGAGAAATATATGCATAAAAAATAGAGGGGTATAAATATTTATTTAAATACTTACGCTTGGACCATCGCCGGACGGTGCTAATATCTGTGAAAAAGATTCGAGACCACGAAGAATTCCCCATACGGATTCGGACCATAGAACGGCAACTGATGAAGTTTCGTTTATCTCAAGTTTATCTGTAAGAAGTACATATCGCATTGTTTTACATCGTACTAAATTTACTCGGTCAATGAAGATGGGCATGAATAAGTTTATAGAATTTAATTCAATGAACTGTTGCAGTAATAACAAGCTCACAGTATTTAGCTTTATACATAAAAAAAAAATTAGGAAGCCGATCAGAGTTGTTCATCTTTGTTTCTATCGTTTACTGATTACATACAATTCGTGCAAAAGTTTTGAGCGTATTCGATCTACATTCATTTTGCACTGTAATATAAAGCAAGCTCCTTGGTTTAATAGAAGAATATTAATTGTAATTCGCTTCACGATTACTTATAAATTGATCGATCATTGTTTCAAACAAGTCTAAATATAACCATACAAGGGGAAAAAGTATATACGTGTATAATTTTATAATATTTTCTGTTATCAGTAAACTGAAAAAAGAAAAGTAGATTTAATTTTGTACAAAACTTACAAGATTCATTCATGTACAAATGTGGCCAATGTTCGCCGTTTTGTTCACAAGGTTGCAATAAACGGATGCTTAGAGCTTCAAGAGTGCCTTTAAAGTGAGGATCGTCTCGAACTGATGTTCTTGGCTGGCCTTCCGTGACTAACCTTGCTATCCTAGCTTCCGTTAAAATAATTCTCGTATACCGTTCTATCGCCTCGGTCACGATATCACACATCTCGCCGTTCACCTTTGCGAATAAAAAATAATTAATTATCGAGGTAAATATAATATAGTATTACGCCTCCCCCTTTTCCAATTTCGAAGAAAATCTAAGATGAGGGCGTTCAACTACATATTTACCATAAAAAAATAATTTATTTTTATTTAAAACTATTAATTTTTTTTATTTTTATCATTGCTGTTTTTTTCTAATCCAACAATATTACAATAACCACCAAAATAATATAATGATTTGACGTAATTAAAATAAAAATAATATGAGTAAGAGGACTTACGCGAAAATCGAAGTTTGATGGTCGTAATAAATGGAAGTCTTCTTTGACCATACGTATTTTCGGCATAGGCCATAGTTCGCCTCTTGTGGCTTGAACCCATGGACCTGCATCCGAATGCAGCGAAGAGACTTGCGAAGATACGATGGCCATCAGGGCTAATATAATGCAAACACGGCTCCGCATGGCTATCGCTCAGTCGCAGAGAATGATTCAAGTGCACGATCGAAGAACGATGCGACGCCAACGAGTAGTAAACGTCTACTGACGAAGTGACGATCAGAGGATGCCGGAGAATGCATGTATGTACAACGTGACAGTGGTAACGACCTTAGTAGCCTGCGTCACTCTAGTTTTATCATTTTAGTCCCCCGAGGGAGCCTCACGGTCAAGTGAAAATAGAAAACAAGTCATTCTATCGATTTCTATATATCCCTAAATCTCAACTGCATAAAAGAAAAAACATATTGCGGAATAAAACAAATAAATCATTAGATAAATCACTCGAGTTAATTAATTTTAATTTCTCTTTTTCTCTCTCTTGCGTTAATTTAATTTATATTTTATATAATTTTAATTAATTATACAGTGACGTCAATCATTTGAAACCAATCTAATCTTTTATTACAGTTATTATTGCATCGTGTGAGATAATTGGTTATGTTGACAAATTCATAATATTCTTATCAAAAGGTGATATAATAAGAAGTGTTTTGTTTGCGTTTAAAAAAATTACTCTTGAATTTATCTCAAGTTTACATGTTTTTCTTGTTTTTTTTCTTTTTATTTACGTGTTTAATTTGATTGCGCGTATGTGTTTTTTAACTGATAAAATATTGCAATGTGTTATCTGTTTGATCTTATAATTTTAAATTGATTAATATCTTTTCTTTTTAATAATAGGGAGAAAATAATTTATCGACTATATTTATAATAATGCCATGCATTTTGTAGGCAAGAGATCGCTTTATCATAACTGTATCGTAATATTACCAGAAAGTTACAAACAGTCGAGTGCAAAGGTCAATGGTTTCTCGATCGCTTCGGGATCGTCATTATGAATTATTATTACAGCGTAATAATCGATATTTCTTTTTTTTTTTTTGCTTTGTATTTAATTTTTACATTACAAATTATAGCAATTCTTTAATCGAGATTATAAAACTCTAGAACAGGTACACCTAGCAATTATAGTGTCGCGTTATTATAACATCTTAAACTTGAAAAAAAAAAAATTGTAAGTCGTAAAATTTTTTTGTTGTATATTTTACTTTAGTGCATTTCAAAATGTATTTATAGTATAAAGCATGTGTTATAATAGCGTTTTAAAATGCAAGATAAATTTTAA